>NW_026645933.1:0-128000 GCF_949987535.1 Balaenoptera acutorostrata
AGGTTTGTTTTTTATATTTAATTTATATTTTTTATCGGAGTAATATTCCTTTGTGTCCGTGGACCACTTCTTCTTTGTGCATTCATCTGTTGATGGAAATTTTGGTTGTTCCAAGTCTTGGCTAGGGTACATAGTGCTGCAGTGTACGATTGTCAACCTGTTTCTTTTGATTCTGGTCTTCTCAGGTGATAGGGCCCGTAATGGGCCTACCAGGTCATATGGTGGCTCAATTTTTACCTTTAAACCCACCTCCTTTCTGTTCTCACTATTGGCTGTTCCCAGTTGACATCCCACCAGCAGCTAGAGGGCACACAGGTCTCTACAACCCCTTGAGTATTTATTGTTTAGAGATTTTTGCTTATGATCATTCTGACTGTTGTCAGGTAAAAGTTTTTGTAGGTTGCATTTGCATATCTTTCTTAATTCCTGACGTTGAGCTTTTTCCATGGCCTTTATTGTTAAACAAACAAACAAAAAATAGAACGAAAAAAATGTATAAGTTAAATATGCCTCTTGAAATTGTCTTCTTGAAAGGTTGCCCTCTTTTGAATTTTTTCGTCGATATTTGAACCCAGGATACTTTTTGAGGGCAGGTGTCATTTACAGAGCTGCAATTCTCGTGAATATTAAGTGACCCTTAGCACTGTGTTTAAATCTGCTTTTGCAGGAGACGGTCACAAGGCTGTGGCAGTTCTCCATTCCCAAATCTGGTTAACTAGGGCCAAAGAGCCTTCCTGGGTGTAACGTTCCAACTTGTAAATTAGAATGGAATGTGCCAGCAAAAACCTCCATAAGTTTATGTCTCATTCCTTCTTGTTGGCTTTCTTAATTTAATTTTTATTTGTTATCACAGCAAATTTGATTACAATGTTTTGTTTCTGCTAGGTGTGCAAGGTGTCATTGTTTTACACATATACATATATCTATTCATCTTCGGATCCATTTCCCATGTGGGTTATGACACAATGTTGAGTAGTCTTCTCTCGGTGTTCCGTAGGTCTTTGGTGCTTATATATTTCACATGTGTTGGTATATCTCTGTTTATCCCAATATCCTAATTTATCCAATCCTCACCCCTTTCCATTTGGTTAACCATGCGTTTGTTGATTGAATGTATGATTGCCTTTCTCTCTGAAAAATCTTCATTGGTATCCGTTTTTAGGTAACACCAATAAGTGATATCATAGGATATGTGTCCTTCGCTTTGTGACTTACTTCAAGTTGTGATTACCTGTGGACTCATCTATGGTGCTGCAGCCGGCATTGTTCCATTCTTTTCCTGGGCTAATATTGCACCTGTACATATACCAGTTCTTCGTTTCCATTCATCTGTTGATGGAGTTTTTGCTAGCTTCCATGTCTTGGCTATTGCAATAAGGCTGCAGTGCAGTTTTGCCTGCCTGTGTCTTTCTAATTCTGTCTTCTTAGGTCATATGCCCAGGAGTGTGCCTGCTGAATCCTATGGTACCTCAATGTGTACCTGTTAAAGGCACCTCCATTCGGTTTACATGATTTTCTCTTACCAGTTTAGTCCCTCTCAAAGATGAGGGTACGCATTTCTCCGCAGCCCCTTCAGCATTTATGGCTTGCAGAATTTTTGATGATGGTCATTCTGACCCATGTGAGCTGATACCTTTTTGTGGCTGGATTTGCATATGTCTTATAATTCCTTATATTGAGCTTATAGGCATGTACTTATACTTTTTGTTTTTTAAAGAGTGAGTCCAGCTTACCTATTCAAATGATTTGTTGAAGTAGGTGCCATATTTTGAATATTTTGGCCATTACCTCCCTCAACCCATTTTGTTGGCAGGTGTCATTTATAGCCCTGCAGTCCTTTTGAATATGAAGTGACCTTTAGCATAGGTTTTAAAGCTGCTGTTGCGGCACACGGCCACAGGGCGGCAGCGTTTCTACATTCCCCACTCTGGTTACTAGGGAAACAGTACCTTTATGAAGTAGTGTTCCTTGGTTGTAAATTAGAGTGGATTGTGCACGGATACACCCCCAAAGCTTATGTCTCCTTCCTTAGGTTTGTTTTTTATATTTAATTTATATTTTTTAATCGGAATAATATTCCTGTGTGTACATGGACCGCTTCTTCCTTGTGGATTCATCTGCTGATGGACATTTTGGTTGTTCCAAGTCTTGGCTAGTGGAAATAGTGCTACAGTGTAGGATTGTCAGCGTGTGTCTTTTGATTCTGGTCTTCTCAGGTGATAGGGCCCGTAATGGGCCCACCAGATCATATGTGAGCTCAATTTTTACCTTTAAACACACCTCCTTTCTTTTCTCACTACTGACTGTTACCATTTGACATCCCACCAGCAGCTAGAGGGTACTCAGTTCTCTAAAACCCCTTGATTATTTATTGTTTAGAGATTTTTTGCTGATGATCATTCTGACTGTGGTCTGGTAAAAGTTTTTGTAGATTGGGTTTGCGTGTCTTTATTAGTTCCTGATGGTGAGCTTTTCCCATGGTCTTTTTTGTTAAACCAAAAAAAAAGAAAAGAGAAAATGTGAGTTAAATATACCTCTTGAAATTGTCTTCTTGAAACCTTGCCCTCTTTTGAATTTTTTGGTCGATTTTCGAGGCCAGGATTTTTTTTGAGGGCGTGTGTCACTTACAGGCTTGCAATTGTTGTTACTATTTAGTGACCATTACACTGGGTTGAAAGCTGCTGTTGTGGGAAACGGCCACACGGCAGCAGCGTTTCTCCATTCCCAAACTGGATTACTAGGGCAGCAGAGCTTTCCTGGAGGTCGTGTTCCTAGGTTGTAAATTAGAATGGAATGTGCAAGGAAAAAACCCCATCAATTTATGTCTGAGTACATCTTCTTTGTGGTTTTAATTTTTTTAATCAGGGTAATGATTAGAATATTATTTATTCTAGGTGTACACAATCTAGTTCATTTGAACATTATATATATATATATATATTTATGTACAGGTCCTCTTCCCATATAAATTAATACAGAGTGTTCAGAACCTTCCTGGAAGTAGGGTTCCTAGGTTGTAAAGTAGAATGGAATGTGCCAGTTAAAACCCCCATAAGTTTATGTCTCATTACTTCTTGTTCATTTTTTTAATTTAATGTTTATTTTTAGTTTTGGTAACCACAAATCTGATTACAATGTTTCATTTGTTCTAGGTGTGGAAGATGTGGTTCTTTTATACATATATCTATTTATCTTCGGATCCATTTCCCCTGTGGGTTATGACACAATGTTGAGTCGTCTTCTCTTGGAATTCCGTAGGTCTTTGGCGATTATATATTTCACATGTGTTTGTATATCTTTGTTAACCCCAGTATTCTAATGTATCCAATCCTCACACCTTTTCATTTGGTTAACCATAAGTTTCTTTAATGAATCTGTGATTGCCTTTCTTCGTGGAAATATCTTCAAGGGTATCAATTTTTAGGTAACACCTATAAGTGATACCATAGGATATGTGTCTTTCGCTTTCTGAGTTACTTCAAGTTGTGTGAGTACCTGTAGACTCATCTATGGTGCTGCAAACGATGTTGTTTCCGTTTTTTCCTTGGCTAATATTCCATCTGTACATGTACCAGTTCTTCTTTGGCCATTCATCTTTTGAAGGACTTTTTGGTTGTTTTCATGTCTTGTCTATTGTAATACTGCTACAGTGCACTATTGCCTGCCTGTGTCATTCAATTGTGTCTTCCTAGATCATAGGCCCAAGGACTGGGCCCGCTGAATCATATGGTAGCTCAAAATTTACCTTTTAAAGACACCTTTTTCTGTTTTTATTAGTGGCTGTTACCAGTTTACATCCCACTTAAAGTTGAGAGTATGCATTTCTCCACAACCCCTTCGGCATTTATTGTTTGTAGTTGTTTTGCTGATGGTCATTCTCACTGGAATGCGCTGATACCTTTTTGTGGTTGAATTTGCATGCGTCTAATAATTCCTTATATTGAGATATTAGCCATATGCTTTCTCTTTCTTTTTAAAGAGTCGAACTTACAGTTTCAAATTGTTTTCATGTAGTATGTGCCACATTTTGAATTTTTTTGGCGATTACCTCCCTCAAGACAGTAAAACAAACAAACAAAAAGACATTTAGACGGCAGGTGTCATTTGCCGCCCCGAAGTTCTTGTGGATATGAAGTGAGCATTAGCACAGCTTTTAAAGCTGCTGTTGTGGGTAACAGCCACAGGGCGGTAGCATTTCGACATTACACACTCTGGTTCCTAGGGAAACAGAATCTTCCTGAAAGTTGTGTTTCTCGGTTTTACATTAGAGTGGAATGTGCCCGGATAAACCTCCAAAAGCTTATGTCTCCTTCCTTATGTCTGTTTATAAAATTTAATTTATATTTTTTCTCAGAGTAATATTCCATTGTGTATATGGACCACTTCTTCTTTGTGCATTCATCTGTTGATGGACATTTTGGTTGCTTCCAAGTCTTGGCTGTGGTAAATATTGCTGCAAGGCAGGATTGCTAGCCTGTGTCTTTTTGATTCTCGTCTTCTCAGGTGATAGGCCCAGCAGTGGGCCTGCTGGATTGAATCGTAGCTCCATGTTTACCTTGTGAAGGCTCCTCCATTCTGTTTTCATTGATGGCTCTTACCAGTTTACATCCCACTTAGAGCTGAGGGTACGCAATTCTCCACAACCCCTTTGGCATTTATTGTTTGCAGAACTTTTGCTGATGGTCATTCGGATACATTTCTCTAGGCTGGATTTGCATGTCTTTAATAATTCCTAATGTTGAGCGTTCTGCCACGCCTTTGTTGTTGTTGTTGTTGTTTAAAAACAAAAGAAAAAAAGTGTGAGTAAAATATACCTGTTGAAATTGTCGTGTTGAAATGTTGCCCTGTTTTGAATTTCTGGGTCTATTTTCGATCCCAGGACTTTTTTTTGATGGCAGGTGTCATTTACAGGTCTGCAATTATTGTGAATATTAAGTGACCATTATCCCTGGGTTAACAGCTGCTGTTGCAGGATACGGTCACAAGGCTGCAGCATTTCTCCATGCCCAAATCTGGTTACTAGGGCAACAGAGCCTTCCTGGAAGTCCTGTTCCTAGGTTGTAAATTAGAATGGAATGTGCCAGGAAAAACCCCCATAAGTTTGTCTCATTACGTCTTGTCCGTTTTTTTAATTTAAATTTTATTTGTTATCACAGCAAATTTGATTAGAATGTTTTGTTTGTTCTAGGTGTGCAAGATGTGGTTTTCTTACACATATACATATATCTATTCATCTTCGGATCCCTACCCAATGTAGGTTATGACACAGTGTTGAGTAGTCTTCTCTCGGAATTCCGTAGGTCTTTGGTGATTATATATTTCACCTGTGTTTGTATATCTCTGTTAACCCCAATATCCTAATGTATCCAATCTTCACAACTTTCCAATTGGTTATCCAAAAGTTTAAGAAATCTGTGATTGCCTTTCTCTGTGGAAATACCTTCATTGGTATCAATTTTTAGGTAACACCTGTAATTGATATAATAGGGTATGTGTCTTTCGCCTTCTGACTTACTGCCAGTTGTGTGATTACCTCCAGACTCATCCATGGTTCTGCAGACTGCATTGTTTCATTTTTTTTTCGTGACTAATATTCCCTGTGTACCCATACCAGTTCTTCTGTGTCCATTCGTCTCTTGATGGACTTTTTGGTTTTTTCCATGTCTTGGCTATTTTAATACTGCCGAAGTGCAGTTTTGCCTGCCTGTGTCTTTATATTTCTGTCTCCCTAGGTTATAGGCCAAGGGGTGGGCTTGCAGGGTCATATGGTATCTCAATGTTTACCTGTTAAAGGCAGCTCCATTCTGTTTTCCTTCGTGGCACTTACCAGTTTACGAGCCACTTAAAGTTGAGGGTATGAATTTCGCCACAACCCCTTCAGGATTTATTGTTTGTATTTTTTTGCTGATGGTCATTCTGACCGGTGTGAGCTGATACCTTTTTGTGGCTGGATTTGCATATGTCTTATAATTCCTTATATGGAGCTTATAGCCATGTACTTTTTGGTTGTTTTTTAAAGAGTGAGTACAGCTTACCTATTCAAATGGTTTCTTGAAGTCTGTGCCATATTTTGAATTCTTTTGGCCATTACCTCCCTCAACACATTTTGTTGGCAGGTGTCATTTATAGCCCTGCAGTCCTTGGGCAGGCATATGAAGTGTCCTTTAGCACAGGTTTTAAAACTGCTGTTGCGGCAAAGGGCCACAGGGCGGCAGGATTTCTACATTCCCCACTGGTTACGAGGGAAAAAGTACCTGCCTGGAAGTAGTGTTCCTTGGTTGTAAATTCGAGTGGATTGTGCACGGATACACCTCCAAAGCTTATGTCTCCTTAACTTAGGTTTGTTTTTTATATTTAATTTATATTTTTTATCGGAGTAATATTCCTTTGTGTCCGTGGACCACTTCTTCTTTGTGCATTCATCTGTTGATGGAAATTTTGGTTGTTCCAAGTCTTGGCTAGGGTACATAGTGCTGCAGTGTACGATTGTCAACCTGTTTCTTTTGATTCTGGTCTTCTCAGGTGATAGGGCCCGTAATGGGCCTACCAGGTCATATGGTGGCTCAATTTTTACCTTTAAACCCACCTCCTTTCTGTTCTCACTATTGGCTGTTCCCAGTTGACATCCCACCAGCAGCTAGAGGGCACACAGGTCTCTACAACCCCTTGAGTATTTATTGTTTAGAGATTTTTGCTTATGATCATTCTGACTGTTGTCAGGTAAAAGTTTTTGTAGGTTGCATTTGCATATCTTTCTTAATTCCTGACGTTGAGCTTTTTCCATGGCCTTTATTGTTAAACAAACAAACAAAAAATAGAACGAAAAAAATGTATAAGTTAAATATGCCTCTTGAAATTGTCTTCTTGAAAGGTTGCCCTCTTTTGAATTTTTTCGTCGATATTTGAACCCAGGATACTTTTTGAGGGCAGGTGTCATTTACAGAGCTGCAATTCTCGTGAATATTAAGTGACCCTTAGCACTGTGTTTAAATCTGCTTTTGCAGGAGACGGTCACAAGGCTGTGGCAGTTCTCCATTCCCAAATCTGGTTAACTAGGGCCAAAGAGCCTTCCTGGGTGTAACGTTCCAACTTGTAAATTAGAATGGAATGTGCCAGCAAAAACCTCCATAAGTTTATGTCTCATTCCTTCTTGTTGGCTTTCTTAATTTAATTTTTATTTGTTATCACAGCAAATTTGATTACAATGTTTTGTTTCTGCTAGGTGTGCAAGGTGTCATTGTTTTACACATATACATATATCTATTCATCTTCGGATCCATTTCCCATGTGGGTTATGACACAATGTTGAGTAGTCTTCTCTCGGTGTTCCGTAGGTCTTTGGTGCTTATATATTTCACATGTGTTGGTATATCTCTGTTTATCCCAATATCCTAATTTATCCAATCCTCACCCCTTTCCATTTGGTTAACCATGCGTTTGTTGATTGAATGTATGATTGCCTTTCTCTCTGAAAAATCTTCATTGGTATCCGTTTTTAGGTAACACCAATAAGTGATATCATAGGATATGTGTCCTTCGCTTTGTGACTTACTTCAAGTTGTGATTACCTGTGGACTCATCTATGGTGCTGCAGCCGGCATTGTTCCATTCTTTTCCTGGGCTAATATTGCACCTGTACATATACCAGTTCTTCGTTTCCATTCATCTGTTGATGGAGTTTTTGCTAGCTTCCATGTCTTGGCTATTGCAATAAGGCTGCAGTGCAGTTTTGCCTGCCTGTGTCTTTCTAATTCTGTCTTCTTAGGTCATATGCCCAGGAGTGTGCCTGCTGAATCCTATGGTACCTCAATGTGTACCTGTTAAAGGCACCTCCATTCGGTTTACATGATTTTCTCTTACCAGTTTAGTCCCTCTCAAAGATGAGGGTACGCATTTCTCCGCAGCCCCTTCAGCATTTATGGCTTGCAGAATTTTTGATGATGGTCATTCTGACCCATGTGAGCTGATACCTTTTTGTGGCTGGATTTGCATATGTCTTATAATTCCTTATATTGAGCTTATAGGCATGTACTTATACTTTTTGTTTTTTAAAGAGTGAGTCCAGCTTACCTATTCAAATGATTTGTTGAAGTAGGTGCCATATTTTGAATATTTTGGCCATTACCTCCCTCAACCCATTTTGTTGGCAGGTGTCATTTATAGCCCTGCAGTCCTTTTGAATATGAAGTGACCTTTAGCATAGGTTTTAAAGCTGCTGTTGCGGCACACGGCCACAGGGCGGCAGCGTTTCTACATTCCCCACTCTGGTTACTAGGGAAACAGTACCTTTATGAAGTAGTGTTCCTTGGTTGTAAATTAGAGTGGATTGTGCACGGATACACCCCCAAAGCTTATGTCTCCTTCCTTAGGTTTGTTTTTTATATTTAATTTATATTTTTTAATCGGAATAATATTCCTGTGTGTACATGGACCGCTTCTTCCTTGTGGATTCATCTGCTGATGGACATTTTGGTTGTTCCAAGTCTTGGCTAGTGGAAATAGTGCTACAGTGTAGGATTGTCAGCGTGTGTCTTTTGATTCTGGTCTTCTCAGGTGATAGGGCCCGTAATGGGCCCACCAGATCATATGTGAGCTCAATTTTTACCTTTAAACACACCTCCTTTCTTTTCTCACTACTGACTGTTACCATTTGACATCCCACCAGCAGCTAGAGGGTACTCAGTTCTCTAAAACCCCTTGATTATTTATTGTTTAGAGATTTTTTGCTGATGATCATTCTGACTGTGGTCTGGTAAAAGTTTTTGTAGATTGGGTTTGCGTGTCTTTATTAGTTCCTGATGGTGAGCTTTTCCCATGGTCTTTTTTGTTAAACCAAAAAAAAAGAAAAGAGAAAATGTGAGTTAAATATACCTGTTGAAATTGTCTTCTTGAAACCTTGCCCTCTTTTGAATTTTTTGGTCGATTTTCGAGGCCAGGATTTTTTTTGAGGGCGTGTGTCACTTACAGGCTTGCAATTGTTGTTACTATTTAGTGACCATTACACTGGGTTGAAAGCTGCTGTTGTGGGAAACGGCCACATGGCAGCAGCGTTTCTCCATTCCCAAACTGGATTACTAGGGCAGCAGAGCTTTCCTGGAGGTCGTGTTCCTAGGTTGTAAATTAGAATGGAATGTGCAAGGAAAAAACCCCATCAATTTATGTCTGAGTACATCTTCTTTGTGGTTTTAATTTTTTTAATCAGGGTAATGATTAGAATATTATTTATTCTAGGTGTACACAATCTAGTTCATTTGAACATTATATATATATATATATATTTATGTACAGGTCCTCTTCCCATATAAATTAATACAGAGTGTTCAGAACCTTCCTGGAAGTAGGGTTCCTAGGTTGTAAAGTAGAATGGAATGTGCCAGTTAAAACCCCCATAAGTTTATGTCTCATTACTTCTTGTTCATTTTTTTAATTTAATGTTTATTTTTAGTTTTGGTAACCACAAATCTGATTACAATGTTTCATTTGTTCTAGGTGTGGAAGATGTGGTTCTTTTATACATATATCTATTTATCTTCGGATCCATTTCCCCTGTGGGTTATGACACAATGTTGAGTCGTCTTCTCTTGGAATTCCGTAGGTCTTTGGCGATTATATATTTCACATGTGTTTGTATATCTTTGTTAACCCCAGTATTCTAATGTATCCAATCCTCACACCTTTTCATTTGGTTAACCATAAGTTTCTTTAATGAATCTGTGATTGCCTTTCTTCGTGGAAATATCTTCAAGGGTATCAATTTTTAGGTAACACCTATAAGTGATACCATAGGATATGTGTCTTTCGCTTTCTGAGTTACTTCAAGTTGTGTGAGTACCTGTAGACTCATCTATGGTGCTGCAAACGATGTTGTTTCCGTTTTTTCCTTGGCTAATATTCCATCTGTACATGTACCAGTTCTTCTTTGGCCATTCATCTTTTGAAGGACTTTGTGGTTGTTTTCATGTCTTGTCTATTGTAATACTGCTACAGTGCACTATTGCCTGCCTGTGTCATTCAATTGTGTCTTCCTAGATCATAGGCCCAAGGACTGGGCCCGCTGAATCATATGGTAGCTCAAAATTTACCTTTTAAAGACACCTTTTTCTGTTTTTATTAGTGGCTGTTACCAGTTTACATCCCACTTAAAGTTGAGAGTATGCATTTCTCCACAACCCCTTCGGCATTTATTGTTTGTAGTTGTTTTGCTGATGGTCATTCTCACTGGAATGCGCTGATACCTTTTTGTGGTTGAATTTGCATGCGTCTAATAATTCCTTATATTGAGATATTAGCCATATGCTTTCTCTTTCTTTTTAAAGAGTCGAACTTACAGTTTCAAATTGTTTTCATGTAGTATGTGCCACATTTTGAATTTTTTTGGCGATTACCTCCCTCAAGACAGTAAAACAAACAAACAAAAAGACATTTAGACGGCAGGTGTCATTTGCCGCCCCGAAGTTCTTGTGGATATGAAGTGAGCATTAGCACAGCTTTTAAAGCTGCTGTTGTGGGTAACAGCCACAGGGCGGTAGCATTTCGACATTACACACTCTGGTTCCTAGGGAAACAGAATCTTCCTGAAAGTTGTGTTTCTCGGTTTTACATTAGAGTGGAATGTGCCCGGATAAACCTCCAAAAGCTTATGTCTCCTTCCTTATGTCTGTTTATAAAATTTAATTTATATTTTTTCTCAGAGTAATATTCCATTGTGTATATGGACCACTTCTTCTTTGTGCATTCATCTGTTGATGGACATTTTGGTTGCTTCCAAGTCTTGGCTGTGGTAAATATTGCTGCAAGGCAGGATTGCTAGCCTGTGTCTTTTTGATTCTCGTCTTCTCAGGTGATAGGCCCAGCAGTGGTCCTGCTGGATTGAATCGTAGCTCCATGTTTACCTTGTGAAGGCTCCTCCATTCTGTTTTCATTGATGGCTCTTACCAGTTTACATCCCACTTAGAGCTGAGGGTACGCAATTCTCCACAACCCCTTTGGCATTTATTGTTTGCAGAACTTTTGCTGATGGTCATTCGGATACATTTCTCTAGGCTGGATTTGCATGTCTTTAATAATTCCTAATGTTGAGCGTTCTGCCACGCCTTTGTTGTTGTTGTTGTTGTTTAAAAACAAAAGAAAAAAAGTGTGAGTAAAATATACCTGTTGAAATTGTCGTGTTGAAATGTTGCCCTGTTTTGAATTTCTGGGTCTATTTTCGATCCCAGGACTTTTTTTTGATGGCAGGTGTCATTTACAGGTCTGCAATTATTGTGAATATTAAGTGACCATTATCCCTGGGTTAACAGCTGCTGTTGCAGGATACGGTCACAAGGCTGCAGCATTTCTCCATGCCCAAATCTGGTTACTAGGGCAACAGAGCCTTCCTGGAAGTCCTGTTCCTAGGTTGTAAATTAGAATGGAATGTGCCAGGAAAAACCCCCATAAGTTTGTCTCATTACGTCTTGTCCGTTTTGTAAATTTAAATTTTATTTGTTATCACAGCAAATTTGATTAGAATGTTTTGTTTGTTCTAGGTGTGCAAGATGTGGTTTTCTTACACATATACATATATCTATTCATCTTCGGATCCCTACCCAATGTAGGTTATGACACAGTGTTGAGTAGTCTTCTCTCGGAATTCCGTAGGTCTTTGGTGATTATATATTTCACCTGTGTTTGTATATCTCTGTTAACCCCAATATCCTAATGTATCCAATCTTCACAACTTTCCAATTGGTTATCCAAAAGTTTAAGAAATCTGTGATTGCCTTTCTCTGTGGAAATACCTTCATTGGTATCAATTTTTAGGTAACACCTGTAATTGATATAATAGGGTATGTGTCTTTCGCCTTCTGACTTACTGCCAGTTGTGTGATTACCTCCAGACTCATCCATGGTTCTGCAGACTGCATTGTTTCATTTTTTTTTCGTGACTAATATTCCCTGTGTACCCATACCAGTTCTTCTGTGTCCATTCGTCTCTTGATGGACTTTTTGGTTTTTTCCATGTCTTGGCTATTTTAATACTGCCGAAGTGCAGTTTTGCCTGCCTGTGTCTTTATATTTCTGTCTCCCTAGGTTATAGGCCAAGGGGTGGGCTTGCAGGGTCATATGGTATCTCAATGTTTACCTGTTAAAGGCAGCTCCATTCTGTTTTCCTTCGTGGCACTTACCAGTTTACGAGCCACTTAAAGTTGAGGGTATGAATTTCGCCACAACCCCTTCAGGATTTATTGTTTGTATTTTTTTGCTGATGGTCATTCTGACCGGTGTGAGCTGATACCTTTTTGTGGCTGGATTTGCATATGTCTTATAATTCCTTATATGGAGCTTATAGCCATGTACTTTTTGGTTGTTTTTTAAAGAGTGAGTACAGCTTACCTATTCAAATGGTTTCTTGAAGTCTGTGCCATATTTTGAATTCTTTTGGCCATTACCTCCCTCAACACATTTTGTTGGCAGGTGTCATTTATAGCCCTGCAGTCCTTGGGCAGGCATATGAAGTGTCCTTTAGCACAGGTTTTAAAACTGCTGTTGCGGCAAAGGGCCACAGGGCGGCAGGATTTCTACATTCCCCACTGGTTACGAGGGAAAAAGTACCTGCCTGGAAGTAGTGTTCCTTGGTTGTAAATTCGAGTGGATTGTGCACGGATACACCTCCAAAGCTTATGTCTCCTTAACTTAGGTTTGTTTTTTATATTTAATTTATATTTTTTATCGGAGTAATATTCCTTTGTGTCCGTGGACCACTTCTTCTTTGTGCATTCATCTGTTGATGGAAATTTTGGTTGTTCCAAGTCTTGGCTAGGGTACATAGTGCTGCAGTGTACGATTGTCAACCTGTTTCTTTTGATTCTGGTCTTCTCAGGTGATAGGGCCCGTAATGGGCCTACCAGGTCATATGGTGGCTCAATTTTTACCTTTAAACCCACCTCCTTTCTGTTCTCACTATTGGCTGTTCCCAGTTGACATCCCACCAGCAGCTAGAGGGCACACAGGTCTCTACAACCCCTTGAGTATTTATTGTTTAGAGATTTTTGCTTATGATCATTCTGACTGTTGTCAGGTAAAAGTTTTTGTAGGTTGCATTTGCATATCTTTCTTAATTCCTGACGTTGAGCTTTTTCCATGGCCTTTATTGTTAAACAAACAAACAAAAAATAGAACGAAAAAAATGTATAAGTTAAATATGCCTCTTGAAATTGTCTTCTTGAAAGGTTGCCCTCTTTTGAATTTTTTCGTCGATATTTGAACCCAGGATACTTTTTGAGGGCAGGTGTCATTTACAGAGCTGCAATTCTCGTGAATATTAAGTGACCCTTAGCACTGTGTTTAAATCTGCTTTTGCAGGAGACGGTCACAAGGCTGTGGCAGTTCTCCATTCCCAAATCTGGTTAACTAGGGCCAAAGAGCCTTCCTGGGTGTAACGTTCCAACTTGTAAATTAGAATGGAATGTGCCAGCAAAAACCTCCATAAGTTTATGTCTCATTCCTTCTTGTTGGCTTTCTTAATTTAATTTTTATTTGTTATCACAGCAAATTTGATTACAATGTTTTGTTTCTGCTAGGTGTGCAAGGTGTCATTGTTTTACACATATACATATATCTATTCATCTTCGGATCCATTTCCCATGTGGGTTATGACACAATGTTGAGTAGTCTTCTCTCGGTGTTCCGTAGGTCTTTGGTGCTTATATATTTCACATGTGTTGGTATATCTCTGTTTATCCCAATATCCTAATTTATCCAATCCTCACCCCTTTCCATTTGGTTAACCATGCGTTTGTTGATTGAATGTATGATTGCCTTTCTCTCTGAAAAATCTTCATTGGTATCCGTTTTTAGGTAACACCAATAAGTGATATCATAGGATATGTGTCCTTCGCTTTGTGACTTACTTCAAGTTGTGATTACCTGTGGACTCATCTATGGTGCTGCAGCCGGCATTGTTCCATTCTTTTCCTGGGCTAATATTGCACTTGTACATATACCAGTTCTTCGTTTCCATTCATCTGTTGATGGAGTTTTTGCTAGCTTCCATGTCTTGGCTATTGCAATAAGGCTGCAGTGCAGTTTTGCCTGCCTGTGTCTTTCTAATTCTGTCTTCTTAGGTCATATGCCCAGGAGTGTGCCTGCTGAATCCTATGGTACCTCAATGTGTACCTGTTAAAGGCACCTCCATTCGGTTTACATGATTTTCTCTTACCAGTTTAGTCCCTCTCAAAGATGAGGGTACGCATTTCTCCGCAGCCCCTTCAGCATTTATGGCTTGCAGAATTTTTGATGATGGTCATTCTGACCCATGTGAGCTGATACCTTTTTGTGGCTGGATTTGCATATGTCTTATAATTCCTTATATTGAGCTTATAGGCATGTACTTATACTTTTTGTTTTTTAAAGAGTGAGTCCAGCTTACCTATTCAAATGATTTGTTGAAGTAGGTGCCATATTTTGAATATTTTGGCCATTACCTCCCTCAACCCATTTTGTTGGCAGGTGTCATTTATAGCCCTGCAGTCCTTTTGAATATGAAGTGACCTTTAGCATAGGTTTTAAAGCTGCTGTTGCGGCACACGGCCACAGGGCGGCAGCGTTTCTACATTCCCCACTCTGGTTACTAGGGAAACAGTACCTTTATGAAGTAGTGTTCCTTGGTTGTAAATTAGAGTGGATTGTGCACGGATACACCCCCAAAGCTTATGTCTCCTTCCTTAGGTTTGTTTTTTATATTTAATTTATATTTTTTAATCGGAATAATATTCCTGTGTGTACATGGACCGCTTCTTCCTTGTGGATTCATCTGCTGATGGACATTTTGGTTGTTCCAAGTCTTGGCTAGTGGAAATAGTGCTACAGTGTAGGATTGTCAGCGTGTGTCTTTTGATTCTGGTCTTCTCAGGTGATAGGGCCCGTAATGGGCCCACCAGATCATATGTGAGCTCAATTTTTACCTTTAAACACACCTCCTTTCTTTTCTCACTACTGACTGTTACCATTTGACATCCCACCAGCAGCTAGAGGGTACTCAGTTCTCTAAAACCCCTTGATTATTTATTGTTTAGAGATTTTTTGCTGATGATCATTCTGACTGTGGTCTGGTAAAAGTTTTTGTAGATTGGGTTTGCGTGTCTTTATTAGTTCCTGATGGTGAGCTTTTCCCATGGTCTTTTTTGTTAAACCAAAAAAAAAGAAAAGAGAAAATGTGAGTTAAATATACCTGTTGAAATTGTCTTCTTGAAACCTTGCCCTCTTTTGAATTTTTTGGTCGATTTTCGAGGCCAGGATTTTTTTTGAGGGCGTGTGTCACTTACAGGCTTGCAATTGTTGTTACTATTTAGTGACCATTACACTGGGTTGAAAGCTGCTGTTGTGGGAAACGGCCACACGGCAGCAGCGTTTCTCCATTCCCAAACTGGATTACTAGGGCAGCAGAGCTTTCCTGGAGGTCGTGTTCCTAGGTTGTAAATTAGAATGGAATGTGCAAGGAAAAAACCCCATCAATTTATGTCTGAGTACATCTTCTTTGTGGTTTTAATTTTTTTAATCAGGGTAATGATTAGAATATTATTTATTCTAGGTGTACACAATCTAGTTCATTTGAACATTATATATATATATATATATTTATGTACAGGTCCTCTTCCCATATAAATTAATACAGAGTGTTCAGAACCTTCCTGGAAGTAGGGTTCCTAGGTTGTAAAGTAGAATGGAATGTGCCAGTTAAAACCCCCATAAGTTTATGTCTCATTACTTCTTGTTCATTTTTTTAATTTAATGTTTATTTTTAGTTTTGGTAACCACAAATCTGATTACAATGTTTCATTTGTTCTAGGTGTGGAAGATGTGGTTCTTTTATACATATATCTATTTATCTTCGGATCCATTTCCCCTGTGGGTTATGACACAATGTTGAGTCGTCTTCTCTTGGAATTCCGTAGGTCTTTGGCGATTATATATTTCACATGTGTTTGTATATCTTTGTTAACCCCAGTATTCTAATGTATCCAATCCTCACACCTTTTCATTTGGTTAACCATAAGTTTCTTTAATGAATCTGTGATTGCCTTTCTTCGTGGAAATATCTTCAAGGGTATCAATTTTTAGGTAACACCTATAAGTGATACCATAGGATATGTGTCTTTCGCTTTCTGAGTTACTTCAAGTTGTGTGAGTACCTGTAGACTCATCTATGGTGCTGCAAACGATGTTGTTTCCGTTTTTTCCTTGGCTAATATTCCATCTGTACATGTACCAGTTCTTCTTTGGCCATTCATCTTTTGAAGGACTTTGTGGTTGTTTTCATGTCTTGTCTATTGTAATACTGCTACAGTGCACTATTGCCTGCCTGTGTCATTCAATTGTGTCTTCCTAGATCATAGGCCCAAGGACTGGGCCCGCTGAATCATATGGTAGCTCAAAATTTACCTTTTAAAGACACCTTTTTCTGTTTTTATTAGTGGCTGTTACCAGTTTACATCCCACTTAAAGTTGAGAGTATGCATTTCTCCACAACCCCTTCGGCATTTATTGTTTGTAGTTGTTTTGCTGATGGTCATTCTCACTGGAATGCGCTGATACCTTTTTGTGGTTGAATTTGCATGCGTCTAATAATTCCTTATATTGAGATATTAGCCATATGCTTTCTCTTTCTTTTTAAAGAGTCGAACTTACAGTTTCAAATTGTTTTCATGTAGTATGTGCCACATTTTGAATTTTTTTGGCGATTACCTCCCTCAAGACAGTAAAACAAACAAACAAAAAGACATTTAGACGGCAGGTGTCATTTGCCGCCCCGAAGTTCTTGTGGATATGAAGTGAGCATTAGCACAGCTTTTAAAGCTGCTGTTGTGGGTAACAGCCACAGGGCGGTAGCATTTCGACATTACACACTCTGGTTCCTAGGGAAACAGAATCTTCCTGAAAGTTGTGTTTCTCGGTTTTACATTAGAGTGGAATGTGCCCGGATAAACCTCCAAAAGCTTATGTCTCCTTCCTTATGTCTGTTTATAAAATTTAATTTATATTTTTTCTCAGAGTAATATTCCATTGTGTATATGGACCACTTCTTCTTTGTGCATTCATCTGTTGATGGACATTTTGGTTGCTTCCAAGTCTTGGCTGTGGTAAATATTGCTGCAAGGCAGGATTGCTAGCCTGTGTCTTTTTGATTCTCGTCTTCTCAGGTGATAGGCCCAGCAGTGGTCCTGCTGGATTGAATCGTAGCTCCATGTTTACCTTGTGAAGGCTCCTCCATTCTGTTTTCATTGATGGCTCTTACCAGTTTACATCCCACTTAGAGCTGAGGGTACGCAATTCTCCACAACCCCTTTGGCATTTATTGTTTGCAGAACTTTTGCTGATGGTCATTCGGATACATTTCTCTAGGCTGGATTTGCATGTCTTTAATAATTCCTAATGTTGAGCGTTCTGCCACGCCTTTGTTGTTGTTGTTGTTGTTTAAAAACAAAAGAAAAAAAGTGTGAGTAAAATATACCTGTTGAAATTGTCGTGTTGAAATGTTGCCCTGTTTTGAATTTCTGGGTCTATTTTCGATCCCAGGACTTTTTTTTGATGGCAGGTGTCATTTACAGGTCTGCAATTATTGTGAATATTAAGTGACCATTATCCCTGGGTTAACAGCTGCTGTTGCAGGATACGGTCACAAGGCTGCAGCATTTCTCCATGCCCAAATCTGGTTACTAGGGCAACAGAGCCTTCCTGGAAGTCCTGTTCCTAGGTTGTAAATTAGAATGGAATGTGCCAGGAAAAACCCCCATAAGTTTGTCTCATTACGTCTTGTCCGTTTTGTAAATTTAAATTTTATTTGTTATCACAGCAAATTTGATTAGAATGTTTTGTTTGTTCTAGGTGTGCAAGATGTGGTTTTCTTACACATATACATATATCTATTCATCTTCGGATCCCTACCCAATGTAGGTTATGACACAGTGTTGAGTAGTCTTCTCTCGGAATTCCGTAGGTCTTTGGTGATTATATATTTCACCTGTGTTTGTATATCTCTGTTAACCCCAATATCCTAATGTATCCAATCTTCACAACTTTCCAATTGGTTATCCAAAAGTTTAAGAAATCTGTGATTGCCTTTCTCTGTGGAAATACCTTCATTGGTATCAATTTTTAGGTAACACCTGTAATTGATATAATAGGGTATGTGTCTTTCGCCTTCTGACTTACTGCCAGTTGTGTGATTACCTCCAGACTCATCCATGGTTCTGCAGACTGCATTGTTTCATTTTTTTTTCGTGACTAATATTCCCTGTGTACCCATACCAGTTCTTCTGTGTCCATTCGTCTCTTGATGGACTTTTTGGTTTTTTCCATGTCTTGGCTATTTTAATACTGCCGAAGTGCAGTTTTGCCTGCCTGTGTCTTTATATTTCTGTCTCCCTAGGTTATAGGCCAAGGGGTGGGCTTGCAGGGTCATATGGTATCTCAATGTTTACCTGTTAAAGGCAGCTCCATTCTGTTTTCCTTCGTGGCACTTACCAGTTTACGAGCCACTTAAAGTTGAGGGTATGAATTTCGCCACAACCCCTTCAGGATTTATTGTTTGTATTTTTTTGCTGATGGTCATTCTGACCGGTGTGAGCTGATACCTTTTTGTGGCTGGATTTGCATATGTCTTATAATTCCTTATATGGAGCTTATAGCCATGTACTTTTTGGTTGTTTTTTAAAGAGTGAGTACAGCTTACCTATTCAAATGGTTTCTTGAAGTCTGTGCCATATTTTGAATTCTTTTGGCCATTACCTCCCTCAACACATTTTGTTGGCAGGTGTCATTTATAGCCCTGCAGTCCTTGGGCAGGCATATGAAGTGTCCTTTAGCACAGGTTTTAAAACTGCTGTTGCGGCAAAGGGCCACAGGGCGGCAGGATTTCTACATTCCCCACTGGTTACGAGGGAAAAAGTACCTGCCTGGAAGTAGTGTTCCTTGGTTGTAAATTCGAGTGGATTGTGCACGGATACACCTCCAAAGCTTATGTCTCCTTAACTTAGGTTTGTTTTTTATATTTAATTTATATTTTTTATCGGAGTAATATTCCTTTGTGTCCGTGGACCACTTCTTCTTTGTGCATTCATCTGTTGATGGAAATTTTGGTTGTTCCAAGTCTTGGCTAGGGTACATAGTGCTGCAGTGTACGATTGTCAACCTGTTTCTTTTGATTCTGGTCTTCTCAGGTGATAGGGCCCGTAATGGGCCTACCAGGTCATATGGTGGCTCAATTTTTACCTTTAAACCCACCTCCTTTCTGTTCTCACTATTGGCTGTTCCCAGTTGACATCCCACCAGCAGCTAGAGGGCACACAGGTCTCTACAACCCCTTGAGTATTTATTGTTTAGAGATTTTTGCTTATGATCATTCTGACTGTTGTCAGGTAAAAGTTTTTGTAGGTTGCATTTGCATATCTTTCTTAATTCCTGACGTTGAGCTTTTTCCATGGCCTTTATTGTTAAACAAACAAACAAAAAATAGAACGAAAAAAATGTATAAGTTAAATATGCCTCTTGAAATTGTCTTCTTGAAAGGTTGCCCTCTTTTGAATTTTTTCGTCGATATTTGAACCCAGGATACTTTTTGAGGGCAGGTGTCATTTACAGAGCTGCAATTCTCGTGAGTATTAAGTGACCCTTAGCACTGTGTTTAAATCTGCTTTTGCAGGAGACGGTCACAAGGCTGTGGCAGTTCTCCATTCCCAAATCTGGTTAACTAGGGCCAAAGAGCCTTCCTGGGTGTAACGTTCCAACTTGTAAATTAGAATGGAATGTGCCAGCAAAAACCTCCATAAGTTTATGTCTCATTCCTTCTTGTTGGCTTTCTTAATTTAATTTTTATTTGTTATCACAGCAAATTTGATTACAATGTTTTGTTTCTGCTAGGTGTGCAAGGTGTCATTGTTTTACACATATACATATATCTATTCATCTTCGGATCCATTTCCCATGTGGGTTATGACACAATGTTGAGTAGTCTTCTCTCGGTGTTCCGTAGGTCTTTGGTGCTTATATATTTCACATGTGTTGGTATATCTCTGTTTATCCCAATATCCTAATTTATCCAATCCTCACCCCTTTCCATTTGGTTAACCATGCGTTTGTTGATTGAATGTATGATTGCCTTTCTCTCTGAAAAATCTTCATTGGTATCCGTTTTTAGGTAACACCAATAAGTGATATCATAGGATATGTGTCCTTCGCTTTGTGACTTACTTCAAGTTGTGATTACCTGTGGACTCATCTATGGTGCTGCAGCCGGCATTGTTCCATTCTTTTCCTGGGCTAATATTGCACCTGTACACATACCAGTTCTTCGTTTCCATTCATCTGTTGATGGAGTTTTTGCTAGCTTCCATGTCTTGGCTATTGCAATAAGGCTGCAGTGCAGTTTTGCCTGCCTGTGTCTTTCTAATTCTGTCTTCTTAGGTCATATGCCCAGGAGTGTGCCTGCTGAATCCTATGGTACCTCAATGTGTACCTGTTAAAGGCACCTCCATTCGGTTTACATGATTTTCTCTTACCAGTTTAGTCCCTCTCAAAGATGAGGGTACGCATTTCTCCGCAGCCCCTTCAGCATTTATGGCTTGCAGAATTTTTGATGATGGTCATTCTGACCCATGTGAGCTGATACCTTTTTGTGGCTGGATTTGCATATGTCTTATAATTCCTTATATTGAGCTTATAGGCATGTACTTATACTTTTTGTTTTTTAAAGAGTGAGTCCAGCTTACCTATTCAAATGATTTGTTGAAGTAGGTGCCATATTTTGAATATTTTGGCCATTACCTCCCTCAACCCATTTTGTTGGCAGGTGTCATTTATAGCCCTGCAGTCCTTTTGAATATGAAGTGACCTTTAGCATAGGTTTTAAAGCTGCTGTTGCGGCACACGGCCACAGGGCGGCAGCGTTTCTACATTCCCCACTCTGGTTACTAGGGAAACAGTACCTTTATGAAGTAGTGTTCCTTGGTTGTAAATTAGAGTGGATTGTGCACGGATACACCCCCAAAGCTTATGTCTCCTTCCTTAGGTTTGTTTTTTATATTTAATTTATATTTTTTAATCGGAATAATATTCCTGTGTGTACATGGACCGCTTCTTCCTTGTGGATTCATCTGCTGATGGACATTTTGGTTGTTCCAAGTCTTGGCTAGTGGAAATAGTGCTACAGTGTAGGATTGTCAGCGTGTGTCTTTTGATTCTGGTCTTCTCAGGTGATAGGGCCCGTAATGGGCCCACCAGATCATATGTGAGCTCAATTTTTACCTTTAAACACACCTCCTTTCTTTTCTCACTACTGACTGTTACCATTTGACATCCCACCAGCAGCTAGAGGGTACTCAGTTCTCTAAAACCCCTTGATTATTTATTGTTTAGAGATTTTTTGCTGATGATCATTCTGACTGTGGTCTGGTAAAAGTTTTTGTAGATTGGGTTTGCGTGTCTTTATTAGTTCCTGATGGTGAGCTTTTCCCATGGTCTTTTTTGTTAAACCAAAAAAAAAGAAAAGAGAAAATGTGAGTTAAATATACCTGTTGAAATTGTCTTCTTGAAACCTTGCCCTCTTTTGAATTTTTTGGTCGATTTTCGAGGCCAGGATTTTTTTTGAGGGCGTGTGTCACTTACAGGCTTGCAATTGTTGTTACTATTTAGTGACCATTACACTGGGTTGAAAGCTGCTGTTGTGGGAAACGGCCACACGGCAGCAGCGTTTCTCCATTCCCAAACTGGATTACTAGGGCAGCAGAGCTTTCCTGGAGGTCGTGTTCCTAGGTTGTAAATTAGAATGGAATGTGCAAGGAAAAAACCCCATCAATTTATGTCTGAGTACATCTTCTTTGTGGTTTTAATTTTTTTAATCAGGGTAATGATTAGAATATTATTTATTCTAGGTGTACACAATCTAGTTCATTTGAACATTATATATATATATATATATTTATGTACAGGTCCTCTTCCCATATAAATTAATACAGAGTGTTCAGAACCTTCCTGGAAGTAGGGTTCCTAGGTTGTAAAGTAGAATGGAATGTGCCAGTTAAAACCCCCATAAGTTTATGTCTCATTACTTCTTGTTCATTTTTTTAATTTAATGTTTATTTTTAGTTTTGGTAACCACAAATCTGATTACAATGTTTCATTTGTTCTAGGTGTGGAAGATGTGGTTCTTTTATACATATATCTATTTATCTTCGGATCCATTTCCCCTGTGGGTTATGACACAATGTTGAGTCGTCTTCTCTTGGAATTCCGTAGGTCTTTGGCGATTATATATTTCACATGTGTTTGTATATCTTTGTTAACCCCAGTATTCTAATGTATCCAATCCTCACACCTTTTCATTTGGTTAACCATAAGTTTCTTTAATGAATCTGTGATTGCCTTTCTTCGTGGAAATATCTTCAAGGGTATCAATTTTTAGGTAACACCTATAAGTGATACCATAGGATATGTGTCTTTCGCTTTCTGAGTTACTTCAAGTTGTGTGAGTACCTGTAGACTCATCTATGGTGCTGCAAACGATGTTGTTTCCGTTTTTTCCTTGGCTAATATTCCATCTGTACATGTACCAGTTCTTCTTTGGCCATTCATCTTTTGAAGGACTTTTTGGTTGTTTTCATGTCTTGTCTATTGTAATACTGCTACAGTGCACTATTGCCTGCCTGTGTCATTCAATTGTGTCTTCCTAGATCATAGGCCCAAGGACTGGGCCCGCTGAATCATATGGTAGCTCAAAATTTACCTTTTAAAGACACCTTTTTCTGTTTTTATTAGTGGCTGTTACCAGTTTACATCCCACTTAAAGTTGAGAGTATGCATTTCTCCACAACCCCTTCGGCATTTATTGTTTGTAGTTGTTTTGCTGATGGTCATTCTCACTGGAATGCGCTGATACCTTTTTGTGGTTGAATTTGCATGCGTCTAATAATTCCTTATATTGAGATATTAGCCATATGCTTTCTCTTTCTTTTTAAAGAGTCGAACTTACAGTTTCAAATTGTTTTCATGTAGTATGTGCCACATTTTGAATTTTTTTGGCGATTACCTCCCTCAAGACAGTAAAACAAACAAACAAAAAGACATTTAGACGGCAGGTGTCATTTGCCGCCCCGAAGTTCTTGTGGATATGAAGTGAGCATTAGCACAGCTTTTAAAGCTGCTGTTGTGGGTAACAGCCACAGGGCGGTAGCATTTCGACATTACACACTCTGGTTCCTAGGGAAACAGAATCTTCCTGAAAGTTGTGTTTCTCGGTTTTACATTAGAGTGGAATGTGCCCGGATAAACCTCCAAAAGCTTATGTCTCCTTCCTTATGTCTGTTTATAAAATTTAATTTATATTTTTTCTCAGAGTAATATTCCATTGTGTATATGGACCACTTCTTCTTTGTGCATTCATCTGTTGATGGACATTTTGGTTGCTTCCAAGTCTTGGCTGTGGTAAATATTGCTGCAAGGCAGGATTGCTAGCCTGTGTCTTTTTGATTCTCGTCTTCTCAGGTGATAGGCCCAGCAGTGGGCCTGCTGGATTGAATCGTAGCTCCATGTTTACCTTGTGAAGGCTCCTCCATTCTGTTTTCATTGATGGCTCTTACCAGTTTACATCCCACTTAGAGCTGAGGGTACGCAATTCTCCACAACCCCTTTGGCATTTATTGTTTGCAGAACTTTTGCTGATGGTCATTCGGATACATTTCTCTAGGCTGGATTTGCATGTCTTTAATAATTCCTAATGTTGAGCGTTCTGCCACGCCTTTGTTGTTGTTGTTGTTGTTTAAAAACAAAAGAAAAAAAGTGTGAGTAAAATATACCTGTTGAAATTGTCGTGTTGAAATGTTGCCCTGTTTTGAATTTCTGGGTCTATTTTCGATCCCAGGACTTTTTTTTGATGGCAGGTGTCATTTACAGGTCTGCAATTATTGTGAATATTAAGTGACCATTATCCCTGGGTTAACAGCTGCTGTTGCAGGATACGGTCACAAGGCTGCAGCATTTCTCCATGCCCAAATCTGGTTACTAGGGCAACAGAGCCTTCCTGGAAGTCCTGTTCCTAGGTTGTAAATTAGAATGGAATGTGCCAGGAAAAACCCCCATAAGTTTGTCTCATTACGTCTTGTCCGTTTTGTAAATTTAAATTTTATTTGTTATCACAGCAAATTTGATTAGAATGTTTTGTTTGTTCTAGGTGTGCAAGATGTGGTTTTCTTACACATATACATATATCTATTCATCTTCGGATCCCTACCCAATGTAGGTTATGACACAGTGTTGAGTAGTCTTCTCTCGGAATTCCGTAGGTCTTTGGTGATTATATATTTCACCTGTGTTTGTATATCTCTGTTAACCCCAATATCCTAATGTATCCAATCTTCACAACTTTCCAATTGGTTATCCAAAAGTTTAAGAAATCTGTGATTGCCTTTCTCTGTGGAAATACCTTCATTGGTATCAATTTTTAGGTAACACCTGTAATTGATATAATAGGGTATGTGTCTTTCGCCTTCTGACTTACTGCCAGTTGTGTGATTACCTCCAGACTCATCCATGGTTCTGCAGACTGCATTGTTTCATTTTTTTTTCGTGACTAATATTCCCTGTGTACCCATACCAGTTCTTCTGTGTCCATTCGTCTCTTGATGGACTTTTTGGTTTTTTCCATGTCTTGGCTATTTTAATACTGCCGAAGTGCAGTTTTGCCTGCCTGTGTCTTTATATTTCTGTCTCCCTAGGTTATAGGCCAAGGGGTGGGCTTGCAGGGTCATATGGTATCTCAATGTTTACCTGTTAAAGGCAGCTCCATTCTGTTTTCCTTCGTGGCACTTACCAGTTTACGAGCCACTTAAAGTTGAGGGTATGAATTTCGCCACAACCCCTTCAGGATTTATTGTTTGTATTTTTTTGCTGATGGTCATTCTGACCGGTGTGAGCTGATACCTTTTTGTGGCTGGATTTGCATATGTCTTATAATTCCTTATATGGAGCTTATAGCCATGTACTTTTTGGTTGTTTTTTAAAGAGTGAGTACAGCTTACCTATTCAAATGGTTTCTTGAAGTCTGTGCCATATTTTGAATTCTTTTGGCCATTACCTCCCTCAACACATTTTGTTGGCAGGTGTCATTTATAGCCCTGCAGTCCTTGGGCAGGCATATGAAGTGTCCTTTAGCACAGGTTTTAAAACTGCTGTTGCGGCAAAGGGCCACAGGGCGGCAGGATTTCTACATTCCCCACTGGTTACGAGGGAAAAAGTACCTGCCTGGAAGTAGTGTTCCTTGGTTGTAAATTCGAGTGGATTGTGCACGGATACACCTCCAAAGCTTATGTCTCCTTAACTTAGGTTTGTTTTTTATATTTAATTTATATTTTTTATCGGAGTAATATTCCTTTGTGTCCGTGGACCACTTCTTCTTTGTGCATTCATCTGTTGATGGAAATTTTGGTTGTTCCAAGTCTTGGCTAGGGTACATAGTGCTGCAGTGTACGATTGTCAACCTGTTTCTTTTGATTCTGGTCTTCTCAGGTGATAGGGCCCGTAATGGGCCTACCAGGTCATATGGTGGCTCAATTTTTACCTTTAAACCCACCTCCTTTCTGTTCTCACTATTGGCTGTTCCCAGTTGACATCCCACCAGCAGCTAGAGGGCACACAGGTCTCTACAACCCCTTGAGTATTTATTGTTTAGAGATTTTTGCTTATGATCATTCTGACTGTTGTCAGGTAAAAGTTTTTGTAGGTTGCATTTGCATATCTTTCTTAATTCCTGACGTTGAGCTTTTTCCATGGCCTTTATTGTTAAACAAACAAACAAAAAATAGAACGAAAAAAATGTATAAGTTAAATATGCCTCTTGAAATTGTCTTCTTGAAAGGTTGCCCTCTTTTGAATTTTTTCGTCGATATTTGAACCCAGGATATTTTTTGAGGGCAGGTGTCATTTAAAGAGCTGCAATTCTCGTGAATATTAAGTGACCCTTAGCACTGTGTTTAAATCTGCTTTTGCAGGAGACGGTCACAAGGCTGTGGCAGTTCTCCATTCCCAAATCTGGTTAACTAGGGCCAAAGAGCCTTCCTGGGTGTAACGTTCCAACTTGTAAATTAGAATGGAATGTGCCAGCAAAAACCTCCATAAGTTTATGTCTCATTCCTTCTTGTTGGCTTTCTTAATTTAATTTTTATTTGTTATCACAGCAAATTTGATTACAATGTTTTGTTTCTGCTAGGTGTGCAAGGTGTCATTGTTTTACACATATACATATATCTATTCATCTTCGGATCCATTTCCCATGTGGGTTATGACACAATGTTGAGTAGTCTTCTCTCGGTGTTCCGTAGGTCTTTGGTGCTTATATATTTCACATGTGTTGGTATATCTCTGTTTATCCCAATATCCTAATTTATCCAATCCTCACCCCTTTCCATTTGGTTAACCATGCGTTTGTTGATTGAATGTATGATTGCCTTTCTCTCTGAAAAATCTTCATTGGTATCCGTTTTTAGGTAACACCAATAAGTGATATCATAGGATATGTGTCCTTCGCTTTGTGACTTACTTCAAGTTGTGATTACCTGTGGACTCATCTATGGTGCTGCAGCCGGCATTGTTCCATTCTTTTCCTGGGCTAATATTGCACCTGTACATATACCAGTTCTTCGTTTCCATTCATCTGTTGATGGAGTTTTTGCTAGCTTCCATGTCTTGGCTATTGCAATAAGGCTGCAGTGCAGTTTTGCCTGCCTGTGTCTTTCTAATTCTGTCTTCTTAGGTCATATGCCCAGGAGTGTGCCTGCTGAATCCTATGGTACCTCAATGTGTACCTGTTAAAGGCACCTCCATTCGGTTTACATGATTTTCTCTTACCAGTTTAGTCCCACTCAAAGATGAGGGTACGCATTTCTCCGCAGCCCCTTCAGCATTTATGGCTTGCAGAATTTTTGATGATGGTCATTCTGACCCATGTGAGCTGATACCTTTTTGTGGCTGGATTTGCATATGTCTTATAATTCCTTATATTGAGCTTATAGGCATGTACTTATACTTTTTGTTTTTTAAAGAGTGAGTCCAGCTTACCTATTCAAATGATTTGTTGAAGTAGGTGCCATATTTTGAATATTTTGGCCATTACCTCCCTCAACCCATTTTGTTGGCAGGTGTCATTTATAGCCCTGCAGTCCTTTTGAATATGAAGTGACCTTTAGCATAGGTTTTAAAGCTGCTGTTGCAGCACACGGCCACAGGGCGGCAGCGTTTCTACATTCCCCACTCTGGTTACTAGGGAAACAGTACCTTTATGAAGTAGTGTTCCTTGGTTGTAAATTAGAGTGGATTGTGCACGGATACACCCCCAAAGCTTATGTCTCCTTCCTTAGGTTTGTTTTTTATATTTAATTTATATTTTTTAATCGGAATAATATTCCTGTGTGTACATGGACCGCTTCTTCCTTGTGGATTCATCTGCTGATGGACATTTTGGTTGTTCCAAGTCTTGGCTAGTGGAAATAGTGCTACAGTGTAGGATTGTCAGCGTGTGTCTTTTGATTCTGGTCTTCTCAGGTGATAGGGCCCGTAATGGGCCCACCAGATCATATGTGAGCTCAATTTTTACCTTTAAACACACCTCCTTTCTTTTCTCACTACTGACTGTTACCATTTGACATCCCACCAGCAGCTAGAGGGTACTCAGTTCTCTAAAACCCCTTGATTATTTATTGTTTAGAGATTTTTTGCTGATGATCATTCTGACTGTGGTCTGGTAAAAGTTTTTGTAGATTGGGTTTGCGTGTCTTTATTAGTTCCTGATGGTGAGCTTTTCCCATGGTCTTTTTTGTTAAACCAAAAAAAAGGAAAAGAGAAAATGTGAGTTAAATATACCTGTTGAAATTGTCTTCTTGAAACCTTGCCCTCTTTTGAATTTTTTGGTCGATTTTCGAGGCCAGGATTTTTTTTGAGGGCGTGTGTCACTTACAGGCTTGCAATTGTTGTTACTATTTAGTGACCATTACACTGGGTTGAAAGCTGCTGTTGTGGGAAACGGCCACACGGCAGCAGCGTTTCTCCATTCCCAAACTGGATTACTAGGGCAGCAGAGCTTTCCTGGAGGTCGTGTTCCTAGGTTGTAAATTAGAATGGAATGTGCAAGGAAAAAACCCCATCAATTTATGTCTGAGTACATCTTCTTTGTGGTTTTAATTTTTTTAATCAGGGTAATGATTAGAATATTATTTATTCTAGGTGTACACAATCTAGTTCATTTGAGCATCTTTATATATATATATATATATATATATTTATGTACAGGTCCTCTTCCCATATAAATTAATACAGAGTGTTCAGAACCTTCCTGGAAGTAGGGTTCCTAGGTTGTAAAGTAGAATGGAATGTGCCAGTTAAAACCCCCATAAGTTTATGTCTCATTACTTCTTGTTCATTTTTTTAATTTAATGTTTATTTTTAGTTTTGGTAACCACAAATCTGATTACAATGTTTCATTTGTTCTAGGTGTGGAAGATGTGGTTCTTTTATACATATATCTATTTATCTTCGGATCCATTTCCCCTGTGGGTTATGACACAATGTTGAGTCGTCTTCTCTTGGAATTCCGTAGGTCTTTGGCGATTATATATTTCACATGTGTTTGTATATCTTTGTTAACCCCAGTATTCTAATGTATCCAATCCTCACACCTTTTCATTTGGTTAACCATAAGTTTCTTTAATGAATCTGTGATTGCCTTTCTTCGTGGAAATATCTTCAAGGGTATCAATTTTTAGGTAACACCTATAAGTGATACCATAGGATATGTGTCTTTCGCTTTCTGAGTTACTTCAAGTTGTGTGAGTACCTGTAGACTCATCTATGGTGCTGCAAACGATGTTGTTTCTGTTTTTTCCTTGGCTAATATTCCATCTGTACATGTACCAGTTCTTCTTTGGCCATTCATCTTTTGAAGGACTTTTTGGTTGTTTTCATGTCTTGTCTATTGTAATACTGCTACAGTGCACTATTGCCTGCCTGTGTCATTCAATTCTGTCTTCCTAGATCATAGGCCCAGGATTGGGCCCGCTGAATCATATGGTAGCTCAAAATTTACCTTTTAAAGACACCTTTTTCTGTTTTTATTAGTGGCTGTTACCAGTTTACATCCCACTTAAAGTTGAGAGTATGCATTTCTCCACAACCCCTTCGGCATTTATTGTTTGTAGTTGTTTTGCTGATGGTCATTCTCACTGGAATGCGCTGATACCTTTTTGTGGTTGAATTTGCATGCGTCTAATAATTCCTTATATTGAGATATTAGCCATATGCTTTCTCTTTCTTTTTAAAGAGTCGAACTTACAGTTTCAAATTGTTTTCATGTAGTATGTGCCACATTTTGAATTTTTTTGGCGATTACCTCCCTCAAGACATTAAAACAAACAAACAAAAAGACATTTAGACGGCAGGTGTCATTTGCCGCCCCGAAGTTCTTGTGGATATGAAGTGAGCATTAGCACAGCTTTTAAAGCTGCTGTTGTGGGTAACAGCCACAGGGCGGTAGCATTTCGACATTACACACTCTGGTTCCTAGGGAAACAGAATCTTCCTGAAAGTTGTGTTTCTCGGTTTTACATTAGAGTGGAATGTGCCCGGATAAACCTCCAAAAGCTTATGTCTCCTTCCTTATGTCTGTTTATAAAATTTAATTTATATTTTTTCTCAGAGTAATATTCCATTGTGTATATGGACCACTTCTTCTTTGTGCATTCATCTGTTGATGGACATTTTGGTTGCTTCCAAGTCTTGGCTGTGGTAAATATTGCTGCAAGGCAGGATTGCTAGCCTGTGTCTTTTTGATTCTCGTCTTCTCAGGTGATAGGCCCAGCAGTGGGCCTGCTGGATTGAATCGTAGCTCCATGTTTACCTTGTGAAGGCTCCTCCATTCTGTTTTCATTGATGGCTCTTACCAGTTTACATCCCACTTAGAGCTGAGGGTACGCAATTCTCCACAACCCCTTTGGCATTTATTGTTTGCAGAACTTTTGCTGATGGTCATTCGGATACATTTCTCTAGGCTGGATTTGCATGTCTTTAATAATTCCTAATGTTGAGCGTTCTGCCACGCCTTTGTTGTTGTTGTTGTTGTTTAAAAACAAAAGAAAAAAAGTGTGAGTAAAATATACCTGTTGAAATTGTCGTGTTGAAATGTTGCCCTGTTTTGAATTTCTGGGTCTATTTTCGATCCCAGGACTTTTTTTTGATGGCAGGTGTCATTTACAGGTCTGCAATTATTGTGAATATTAAGTGACCATTATCCCTGGGTTAACAGCTGCTGTTGCAGGATACGGTCACAAGGCTGCAGCATTTCTCCATGCCCAAATCTGGTTACTAGGGCAACAGAGCCTTCCTGGAAGTCCTGTTCCTAGGTTGTAAATTAGAATGGAATGTGCCAGGAAAAACCCCCATAAGTTTGTCTCATTACGTCTTGTCCGTTTTGTAAATTTAAATTTTATTTGTTATCACAGCAAATTTGATTAGAATGTTTTGTTTGTTCTAGGTGTGCAAGATGTGGTTTTCTTACACATATACATATATCTATTCATCTTCGGATCCCTACCCAATGTAGGTTATGACACAGTGTTGAGTAGTCTTCTCTCGGAATTCCGTAGGTCTTTGGTGATTATATATTTCACCTGTGTTTGTATATCTCTGTTAACCCCAATATCCTAATGTATCCAATCTTCACAACTTTCCAATTGGTTATCCAAAAGTTTAAGAAATCTGTGATTGCCTTTCTCTGTGGAAATACCTTCATTGGTATCAATTTTTAGGTAACACCTGTAATTGATATAATAGGGTATGTGTCTTTCGCCTTCTGACTTACTGCCAGTTGTGTGATTACCTCCAGACTCATCCATGGTTCTGCAGACTGCATTGTTTCATTTTCTTTTCATGACTAATATTCCCTGTGTACCCATACCAGTTCTTCTGTGTCCATTCGTCTCTTGATGGACTTTTTGGTTTTTTCCATGTCTTGGCTATTTTAATACTGCCGAAGTGCAGTTTTGCCTGCCTGTGTCTTTATATTTCTGTCTCCCTAGGTTATAGGCCAAGGGGTGGGCTTGCAGGGTCATATGGTATCTCAATGTTTACCTGTTAAAGGCAGCTCCATTCTGTTTTCCTTCGTGGCACTTACCAGTTTACGAGCCACTTAAAGTTGAGGGTATGAATTTCGCCACAACCCCTTCAGGATTTATTGTTTGTATTTTTTTGCTGATGGTCATTCTGACCGGTGTGAGCTGATACCTTTTTGTGGCTGGATTTGCATATGTCTTATAATTCCTTATATGGAGCTTATAGCCATGTACTTTTTGGTTGTTTTTTAAAGAGTGAGTACAGCTTACCTATTCAAATGGTTTCTTGAAGTCTGTGCCATATTTTGAATTCTTTTGGCCATTACCTCCCTCAACACATTTTGTTGGCAGGTGTCATTTATAGCCCTGCAGTCCTTGGGCAGGCATATGAAGTGTCCTTTAGCACAGGTTTTAAAACTGCTGTTGCGGCAAAGGGCCACAGGGCGGCAGGATTTCTACATTCCCCACTGGTTACGAGGGAAAAAGTACCTGCCTGGAAGTAGTGTTCCTTGGTTGTAAATTCGAGTGGATTGTGCACGGATACACCTCCAAAGCTTATGTCTCCTTAACTTAGGTTTGTTTTTTATATTTAATTTATATTTTTTATCGGAGTAATATTCCTTTGTGTCCGTGGACCACTTCTTCTTTGTGCATTCATCTGTTGATGGAAATTTTGGTTGTTCCAAGTCTTGGCTAGGGTACATAGTGCTGCAGTGTACGATTGTCAACCTGTTTCTTTTGATTCTGGTCTTCTCAGGTGATAGGGCCCGTAATGGGCCTACCAGGTCATATGGTGGCTCAATTTTTACCTTTAAACCCACCTCCTTTCTGTTCTCACTATTGGCTGTTCCCAGTTGACATCCCACCAGCAGCTAGAGGGCACACAGGTCTCTACAACCCCTTGAGTATTTATTGTTTAGAGATTTTTGCTTATGATCATTCTGACTGTTGTCAGGTAAAAGTTTTTGTAGGTTGCATTTGCATATCTTTCTTAATTCCTGACGTTGAGCTTTTTCCATGGCCTTTATTGTTAAACAAACAAACAAAAAATAGAACGAAAAAAATGTATAAGTTAAATATGCCTCTTGAAATTGTCTTCTTGAAAGGTTGCCCTCTTTTGAATTTTTTCGTCGATATTTGAACCCAGGATACTTTTTGAGGGCAGGTGTCATTTACAGAGCTGCAATTCTCGTGAATATTAAGTGACCCTTAGCACTGTGTTTAAATCTGCTTTTGCAGGAGACGGTCACAAGGCTGCGGCAGTTCTCCATTCCCAAATCTGGTTAACTAGGGCCAAAGAGCCTTCCTGGGTGTAACGTTCCAACTTGTAAATTAGAATGGAATGTGCCAGCAAAAACCTCCATAAGTTTATGTCTCATTCCTTCTTGTTGGCTTTCTTAATTTAATTTTTATTTGTTATCACAGCAAATTTGATTACAATGTTTTGTTTCTGCTAGGTGTGCAAGGTGTCATTGTTTTACACATATACATATATCTATTCATCTTCGGATCCATTTCCCATGTGGGTTATGACACAATGTTGAGTAGTCTTCTCTCGGTGTTCCGTAGGTCTTTGGTGCTTATATATTTCACATGTGTTGGTATATCTCTGTTTATCCCAATATCCTAATTTATCCAATCCTCACCCCTTTCCATTTGGTTAACCATGCGTTTGTTGATTGAATGTATGATTGCCTTTCTCTCTGAAAAATCTTCATTGGTATCCGTTTTTAGGTAACACCAATAAGTGATATCATAGGATATGTGTCCTTCGCTTTGTGACTTACTTCAAGTTGTGATTACCTGTGGACTCATCTATGGTGCTGCAGCCGGCATTGTTCCATTCTTTTCCTGGGCTAATATTGCACCTGTACACATACCAGTTCTTCGTTTCCATTCATCTGTTGATGGAGTTTTTGCTAGCTTCCATGTCTTGGCTATTGCAATAAGGCTGCAGTGCAGTTTTGCCTGCCTGTGTCTTTCTAATTCTGTCTTCTTAGGTCATATGCCCAGGAGTGTGCCTGCTGAATCCTATGGTACCTCAATGTGTACCTGTTAAAGGCACCTCCATTCGGTTTACATGATTTTCTCTTACCAGTTTAGTCCCTCTCAAAGATGAGGGTACGCATTTCTCCGCAGCCCCTTCAGCATTTATGGCTTGCAGAATTTTTGATGATGGTCATTCTGACCCATGTGAGCTGATACCTTTTTGTGGCTGGCTTTGCATATGTCTTATAATTCCTTATATTGAGCTTATAGGCATGTACTTATACTTTTTGCTTTTTAAAGAGTGAGTCCAGCTTACCTATTCAAATGATTTGTTGAAGTAGGTGCCATATTTTGAATATTTTGGCCATTACCTCCCTCAACCCATTTTGTTGGCAGTTGTCATTTATAGCCCTGCAGTCCTTTTGAATATGAAGTGACCTTTAGCATAGGTTTTAAAGCTGCTGTTGCGGCACACGGCCACAGGGCGGCAGCGTTTCTACATTCCCCACTCTGGTTACTAGGGAAACAGTACCTTTATGAAGTAGTGTTCCTTGGTTGTAAATTAGAGTGGATTGTGCACGGATACACCCCCAAAGCTTATGTCTCCTTCCTTAGGTTTGTTTTTTATATTTAATTTATATTTTTTAATCGGAATAATATTTCTGTGTGTACATGGACCGCTTCTTCCTTGTGGATTCATCTGCTGATGGACATTTTGGTTGTTCCAAGTCTTGGCTAGTGGAAATAGTGCTACAGTGTAGGATTGTCAGCGTGTGTCTTTTGATTCTGGTCTTCTCAGGTGATAGGGCCCGTAATGGGCCCACCAGATCATATGTGAGCTCAATTTTTACCTTTAAACACACCTCCTTTCTTTTCTCACTACTGACTGTTACCATTTGACATCCCACCAGCAGCTAGAGGGTACTCAGTTCTCTAAAACCCCTTGATTATTTATTGTTTAGAGATTTTTTGCTGATGATCATTCTGACTGTGGTCTGGTAAAAGTTTTTGTAGATTGGGTTTGCGTGTCTTTATTAGTTCCTGATGGTGAGCTTTTCCCATGGTCTTTTTTGTTAAACCAAAAAAAAAGAAAAGAGAAAATGTGAGTTAAATATACCTGTTGAAATTGTCTTCTTGAAACCTTGCCCTCTTTTGAATTTTTTGGTCGATTTTCGAGGCCAGGATTTTTTTTGAGGGCGTGTGTCACTTACAGGCTTGCAATTGTTGTTACTATTTAGTGACCATTACACTGGGTTGAAAGCTGCTGTTGTGGGAAACGGCCACACGGCAGCAGCGTTTCTCCATTCCCAAACTGGATTACTAGGGCAGCAGAGCTTTCCTGGAGGTCGTGTTCCTAGGTTGTAAATTAGAATGGAATGTGCAAGGAAAAAACCCCATCAATTTATGTCTGAGTACATCTTCTTTGTGGTTTTAATTTTTTTAATCAGGGTAATGATTAGAATATTATTTATTCTAGGTGTACACAATCTAGTTCATTTGAACATTATATATATATATATATATATATATTTATGTACAGGTCCTCTTCCCATATAAATTAATACAGAGTGTTCAGAACCTTCCTGGAAGTAGGGTTCCTAGGTTGTAAAGTAGAATGGAATGTGCCAGTTAAAACCCCCATAAGTTTATGTCTCATTACTTCTTGTTCATTTTTTTAATTTAATGTTTATTTTTAGTTTTGGTAACCACAAATCTGATTACAATGTTTCATTTGTTCTAGGTGTGGAAGATGTGGTTCTTTTATACATATATCTATTTATCTTCGGATCCATTTCCCCTGTGGGTTATGACACAATGTTGAGTAGTCTTCTCTTGGAATTCCGTAGGTCTTTGGCGATTATATATTTCACATGTGTTTGTATATCTTTGTTAACCCCAGTATTCTAATGTATCCAATCCTCACACCTTTTCATTTGGTTAACCATAAGTTTCTTTAATGAATCTGTGATTGCCTTTCTTCGTGGAAATATCTTCAAGGGTATCAATTTTTAGGTAACACCTATAAGTGATACCATAGGATATGTGTCTTTCGCTTTCTGAGTTACTTCAAGTTGTGTGAGTACCTGTAGACTCATCTATGGTGCTGCAAACGATGTTGTTTCCGTTTTTTCCTTGGCTAATATTCCATCTGTACATGTACCAGTTCTTCTTTGGCCATTCATCTTTTGAAGGACTTTTTGGTTGTTTTCATGTCTTGTCTATTGTAATACTGCTACAGTGCACTATTGCCTGCCTGTGTCATTCAATTCTGTCTTCCTAGATCATAGGCCCAGGATTGGGCCCGCTGAATCATATGGTAGCTCAAAATTTACCTTTTAAAGACACCTTTTTCTGTTTTTATTAGTGGCTGTTACCAGTTTACATCCCACTTAAAGTTGAGAGTATGCATTTCTCCACAACCCCTTCGGCATTTATTGTTTGTAGTTGTTTTGCTGATGGTCATTCTCACTGGAATGCGCTGATACCTTTTTGTGGTTGAATTTGCATGCGTCTAATAATTCCTTATATTGAGATATTAGCCATATGCTTTCTCTTTCTTTTTAAAGAGTCGAACTTACAGTTTCAAATTGTTTTCATGTAGTATGTGCCACATTTTGAATTTTTTTGGCGATTACCTCCCTCAAGACATTAAAACAAACAAACAAAAAGACATTTAGACGGCAGGTGTCATTTGCCGCCCCGAAGTTCTTGTGGATATGAAGTGAGCATTAGCACAGCTTTTAAAGCTGCTGTTGTGGGTAACAGCCACAGGGCGGTAGCATTTCGACATTACACACTCTGGTTCCTAGGGAAACAGAATCTTCCTGAAAGTTGTGTTTCTCGGTTTTACATTAGAGTGGAATGTGCCCGGATAAACCTCCAAAAGCTTATGTCTCCTTCCTTATGTCTGTTTATAAAATTTAATTTATATTTTTTCTCAGAGTAATATTCCATTGTGTATATGGACCACTTCTTCTTTGTGCATTCATCTGTTGATGGACATTTTGGTTGCTTCCAAGTCTTGGCTGTGGTAAATATTGCTGCAAGGCAGGATTGCTAGCCTGTGTCTTTTTGATTCTCGTCTTCTCAGGTGATAGGCCCAGCAGTGGGCCTGCTGGATTGAATCGTAGCTCCATGTTTACCTTGTGAAGGCTCCTCCATTCTGTTTTCATTGATGGCTCTTACCAGTTTACATCCCACTTAGAGCTGAGGGTACGCAATTCTCCACAACCCCTTTGGCATTTATTGTTTGCAGAACTTTTGCTGATGGTCATTCGGATACATTTCTCTAGGCTGGATTTGCATGTCTTTAATAATTCCTAATGTTGAGCGTTCTGCCACGCCTTTGTTGTTGTTGTTGTTGTTTAAAAACAAAAGAAAAAAAGTGTGAGTAAAATATACCTGTTGAAATTGTCGTGTTGAAATGTTGCCCTGTTTTGAATTTCTGGGTCTATTTTCGATCCCAGGACTTTTTTTTGATGGCAGGTGTCATTTACAGGTCTGCAATTATTGTGAATATTAAGTGACCATTATCCCTGGGTTAACAGCTGCTGTTGCAGGATACGGTCACAAGGCTGCAGCATTTCTCCATGCCCAAATCTGGTTACTAGGGCAACAGAGCCTTCCTGGAAGTCCTGTTCCTAGGTTGTAAATTAGAATGGAATGTGCCAGGAAAAACCCCCATAAGTTTGTCTCATTACGTCTTGTCCGTTTTGTAAATTTAAATTTTATTTGTTATCACAGCAAATTTGATTAGAATGTTTTGTTTGTTCTAGGTGTGCAAGATGTGGTTTTCTTACACATATACATATATCTATTCATCTTCGGATCCCTACCCAATGTAGGTTATGACACAGTGTTGAGTAGTCTTCTCTCGGAATTCCGTAGGTCTTTGGTGATTATATATTTCACCTGTGTTTGTATATCTCTGTTAACCCCAATATCCTAATGTATCCAATCTTCACAACTTTCCAATTGGTTATCCAAAAGTTTAAGAAATCTGTGATTGCCTTTCTCTGTGGAAATACCTTCATTGGTATCAATTTTTAGGTAACACCTGTAATTGATATAATAGGGTATGTGTCTTTCGCCTTCTGACTTACTGCCAGTTGTGTGATTACCTCCAGACTCATCCATGGTTCTGCAGACTGCATTGTTTCATTTTCTTTTCGTGACTAATATTCCCTGTGTACCCATACCAGTTCTTCTGTGTCCATTCGTCTCTTGATGGACTTTTTGGTTTTTTCCATGTCTTGGCTATTTTAATACTGCCGAAGTGCAGTTTTGCCTGCCTGTGTCTTTATATTTCTGTCTCCCTAGGTTATAGGCCAAGGGGTGGGCTTGCAGGGTCATATGGTATCTCAATGTTTACCTTTTAAAGGCAGCTCCATTCTGTTTTCCTTCGTGGCACTTACCAGTTTACGAGCCACTTAAAGTTGAGGGTATGAATTTCGCCACAACCCCTTCAGGATTTATTGTTTGTATTTTTTTGCTGATGGTCATTCTGACCGGTGTGAGCTGATACCTTTTTGTGGCTGGATTTGCATATGTCTTATAATTCCTTATATGGAGCTTATAGCCATGTACTTTTTGGTTGTTTTTTAAAGAGTGAGTACAGCTTACCTATTCAAATGGTTTCTTGAAGTCTGTGCCATATTTTGAATTCTTTTGGCCATTACCTCCCTCAACACATTTTGTTGGCAGGTGTCATTTATAGCCCTGCAGTCCTTGGGCAGGCATATGAAGTGTCCTTTAGCACAGGTTTTAAAACTGCTGTTGCGGCAAAGGGCCACAGGGCGGCAGGATTTCTACATTCCCCACTGGTTACGAGGGAAAAAGTACCTGCCTGGAAGTAGTGTTCCTTGGTTGTAAATTCGAGTGGATTGTGCACGGATACACCTCCAAAGCTTATGTCTCCTTAACTTAGGTTTGTTTTTTATATTTAATTTATATTTTTTATCGGAGTAATATTCCTTTGTGTCCGTGGACCACTTCTTCTTTGTGCATTCATCTGTTGATGGAAATTTTGGTTGTTCCAAGTCTTGGCTAGGGTACATAGTGCTGCAGTGTACGATTGTCAACCTGTTTCTTTTGATTCTGGTCTTCTCAGGTGATAGGGCCCGTAATGGGCCTACCAGGTCATATGGTGGCTCAATTTTTACCTTTAAACCCACCTCCTTTCTGTTCTCACTATTGGCTGTTCCCAGTTGACATCCCACCAGCAGCTAGAGGGCACACAGGTCTCTACAACCCCTTGAGTATTTATTGTTTAGAGATTTTTGCTTATGATCATTCTGACTGTTGTCAGGTAAAAGTTTTTGTAGGTTGCATTTGCATATCTTTCTTAATTCCTGACGTTGAGCTTTTTCCATGGCCTTTATTGTTAAACAAACAAACAAAAAATAGAACGAAAAAAATGTATAAGTTAAATATGCCTCTTGAAATTGTCTTCTTGAAAGGTTGCCCTGTTTTGAATTTTTTCGTCGATATTTGAACCCAGGATACTTTTTGAGGGCAGGTGTCATTTACAGAGCTGCAATTCTCGTGAATATTAAGTGACCCTTAGCACTGTGTTTAAATCTGCTTTTGCAGGAGACGGTCACAAGGCTGCGGCAGTTCTCCATTCCCAAATCTGGTTAACTAGGGCCAAAGAGCCTTCCTGGGTGTAACGTTCCAACTTGTAAATTAGAATGGAATGTGCCAGCAAAAACCTCCATAAGTTTATGTCTCATTCCTTCTTGTTGGCTTTCTTAATTTAATTTTTATTTGTTATCACAGCAAATTTGATTACAATGTTTTGTTTCTGCTAGGTGTGCAAGGTGTCATTGTTTTACACATATACATATATCTATTCATCTTCGGATCCATTTCCCATGTGGGTTATGACACAATGTTGAGTAGTCTTCTCTCGGTGTTCCGTAGGTCTTTGGTGCTTATATATTTCACATGTGTTGGTATATCTCTGTTTATCCCAATATCCTAATTTATCCAATCCTCACCCCTTTCCATTTGGTTAACCATGCGTTTGTTGATTGAATGTATGATTGCCTTTCTCTCTGAAAAATCTTCATTGGTATCCGTTTTTAGGTAACACCAATAAGTGATATCATAGGATATGTGTCCTTCGCTTTGTGACTTACTTCAAGTTGTGATTACCTGTGGACTCATCTATGGTGCTGCAGCCGGCATTGTTCCATTCTTTTCCTGGGCTAATATTGCACCTGTACACATACCAGTTCTTCGTTTCCATTCATCTGTTGATGGAGTTTTTGCTAGCTTCCATGTCTTGGCTATTGCAATAAGGCTGCAGTGCAGTTTTGCCTGCCTGTGTCTTTCTAATTCTGTCTTCTTAGGTCATATGCCCAGGAGTGTGCCTGCTGAATCCTATGGTACCTCAATGTGTACCTGTTAAAGGCACCTCCATTCGGTTTACATGATTTTCTCTTACCAGTTTAGTCCCTCTCAAAGATGAGGGTACGCATTTCTCCGCAGCCCCTTCAGCATTTATGGCTTGCAGAATTTTTGATGATGGTCATTCTGACCCATGTGAGCTGATACCTTTTTGTGGCTGGCTTTGCATATGTCTTATAATTCCTTATATTGAGCTTATAGGCATGTACTTATACTTTTTGCTTTTTAAAGAGTGAGTCCAGCTTACCTATTCAAATGATTTGTTGAAGTAGGTGCCATATTTTGAATATTTTGGCCATTACCTCCCTCAACCCATTTTGTTGGCAGTTGTCATTTATAGCCCTGCAGTCCTTTTGAATATGAAGTGACCTTTAGCATAGGTTTTAAAGCTGCTGTTGCGGCACACGGCCACAGGGCGGCAGCGTTTCTACATTCCCCACTCTGGTTACTAGGGAAACAGTACCTTTATGAAGTAGTGTTCCTTGGTTGTAAATTAGAGTGGATTGTGCACGGATACACCCCCAAAGCTTATGTCTCCTTCCTTAGGTTTGTTTTTTATATTTAATTTATATTTTTTAATCGGAATAATATTTCTGTGTGTACATGGACCGCTTCTTCCTTGTGGATTCATCTGCTGATGGACATTTTGGTTGTTCCAAGTCTTGGCTAGTGGAAATAGTGCTACAGTGTAGGATTGTCAGCGTGTGTCTTTTGATTCTGGTCTTCTCAGGTGATAGGGCCCGTAATGGGCCCACCAGATCATATGTGAGCTCAATTTTTACCTTTAAACACACCTCCTTTCTTTTCTCACTACTGACTGTTACCATTTGACATCCCACCAGCAGCTAGAGGGTACTCAGTTCTCTAAAACCCCTTGATTATTTATTGTTTAGAGATTTTTTGCTGATGATCATTCTGACTGTGGTCTGGTAAAAGTTTTTGTAGATTGGGTTTGCGTGTCTTTATTAGTTCCTGATGGTGAGCTTTTCCCATGGTCTTTTTTGTTAAACCAAAAAAAAAGAAAAGAGAAAATGTGAGTTAAATATACCTGTTGAAATTGTCTTCTTGAAACCTTGCCCTCTTTTGAATTTTTTGGTCGATTTTCGAGGCCAGGATTTTTTTTGAGGGCGTGTGTCACTTACAGGCTTGCAATTGTTGTTACTATTTAGTGACCATTACACTGGGTTGAAAGCTGCTGTTGTGGGAAACGGCCACACGGCAGCAGCGTTTCTCCATTCCCAAACTGGATTACTAGGGCAGCAGAGCTTTCCTGGAGGTCGTGTTCCTAGGTTGTAAATTAGAATGGAATGTGCAAGGAAAAAACCCCATCAATTTATGTCTGAGTACATCTTCTTTGTGGTTTTAATTTTTTTAATCAGGGTAATGATTAGAATATTATTTATTCTAGGTGTACACAATCTAGTTCATTTGAACATTATATATATATATATATATATATTTATGTACAGGTCCTCTTCCCATATAAATTAATACAGAGTGTTCAGAACCTTCCTGGAAGTAGGGTTCCTAGGTTGTAAAGTAGAATGGAATGTGCCAGTTAAAACCCCCATAAGTTTATGTCTCATTACTTCTTGTTCATTTTTTTAATTTAATGTTTATTTTTAGTTTTGGTAACCACAAATCTGATTACAATGTTTCATTTGTTCTAGGTGTGGAAGATGTGGTTCTTTTATACATATATCTATTTATCTTCGGATCCATTTCCCCTGTGGGTTATGACACAATGTTGAGTAGTCTTCTCTTGGAATTCCGTAGGTCTTTGGCGATTATATATTTCACATGTGTTTGTATATCTTTGTTAACCCCAGTATTCTAATGTATCCAATCCTCACACCTTTTCATTTGGTTAACCATAAGTTTCTTTAATGAATCTGTGATTGCCTTTCTTCGTGGAAATATCTTCAAGGGTATCAATTTTTAGGTAACACCTATAAGTGATACCATAGGATATGTGTCTTTCGCTTTCTGAGTTACTTCAAGTTGTGTGAGTACCTGTAGACTCATCTATGGTGCTGCAAACGATGTTGTTTCCGTTTTTTCCTTGGCTAATATTCCATCTGTACATGTACCAGTTCTTCTTTGGCCATTCATCTTTTGAAGGACTTTTTGGTTGTTTTCATGTCTTGTCTATTGTAATACTGCTACAGTGCACTATTGCCTGCCTGTGTCATTCAATTCTGTCTTCCTAGATCATAGGCCCAGGATTGGGCCCGCTGAATCATATGGTAGCTCAAAATTTACCTTTTAAAGACACCTTTTTCTGTTTTTATTAGTGGCTGTTACCAGTTTACATCCCACTTAAAGTTGAGAGTATGCATTTCTCCACAACCCCTTCGGCATTTATTGTTTGTAGTTGTTTTGCTGATGGTCATTCTCACTGGAATGCGCTGATACCTTTTTGTGGTTGAATTTGCATGCGTCTAATAATTCCTTATATTGAGATATTAGCCATATGCTTTCTCTTTCTTTTTAAAGAGTCGAACTTACAGTTTCAAATTGTTTTCATGTAGTATGTGCCACATTTTGAATTTTTTTGGCGATTACCTCCCTCAAGACATTAAAACAAACAAACAAAAAGACATTTAGACGGCAGGTGTCATTTGCCGCCCCGAAGTTCTTGTGGATATGAAGTGAGCATTAGCACAGCTTTTAAAGCTGCTGTTGTGGGTAACAGCCACAGGGCGGTAGCATTTCGACATTACACACTCTGGTTCCTAGGGAAACAGAATCTTCCTGAAAGTTGTGTTTCTCGGTTTTACATTAGAGTGGAATGTGCCCGGATAAACCTCCAAAAGCTTATGTCTCCTTCCTTATGTCTGTTTATAAAATTTAATTTATATTTTTTCTCAGAGTAATATTCCATTGTGTATATGGACCACTTCTTCTTTGTGCATTCATCTGTTGATGGACATTTTGGTTGCTTCCAAGTCTTGGCTGTGGTAAATATTGCTGCAAGGCAGGATTGCTAGCCTGTGTCTTTTTGATTCTCGTCTTCTCAGGTGATAGGCCCAGCAGTGGGCCTGCTGGATTGAATCGTAGCTCCATGTTTACCTTGTGAAGGCTCCTCCATTCTGTTTTCATTGATGGCTCTTACCAGTTTACATCCCACTTAGAGCTGAGGGTACGCAATTCTCCACAACCCCTTTGGCATTTATTGTTTGCAGAACTTTTGCTGATGGTCATTCGGATACATTTCTCTAGGCTGGATTTGCATGTCTTTAATAATTCCTAATGTTGAGCGTTCTGCCACGCCTTTGTTGTTGTTGTTGTTGTTTAAAAACAAAAGAAAAAAAGTGTGAGTAAAATATACCTGTTGAAATTGTCGTGTTGAAATGTTGCCCTGTTTTGAATTTCTGGGTCTATTTTCGATCCCAGGACTTTTTTTTGATGGCAGGTGTCATTTACAGGTCTGCAATTATTGTGAATATTAAGTGACCATTATCCCTGGGTTAACAGCTGCTGTTGCAGGATACGGTCACAAGGCTGCAGCATTTCTCCATGCCCAAATCTGGTTACTAGGGCAACAGAGCCTTCCTGGAAGTCCTGTTCCTAGGTTGTAAATTAGAATGGAATGTGCCAGGAAAAACCCCCATAAGTTTGTCTCATTACGTCTTGTCCGTTTTGTAAATTTAAATTTTATTTGTTATCACAGCAAATTTGATTAGAATGTTTTGTTTGTTCTAGGTGTGCAAGATGTGGTTTTCTTACACATATACATATATCTATTCATCTTCGGATCCCTACCCAATGTAGGTTATGACACAGTGTTGAGTAGTCTTCTCTCGGAATTCCGTAGGTCTTTGGTGATTATATATTTCACCTGTGTTTGTATATCTCTGTTAACCCCAATATCCTAATGTATCCAATCTTCACAACTTTCCAATTGGTTATCCAAAAGTTTAAGAAATCTGTGATTGCCTTTCTCTGTGGAAATACCTTCATTGGTATCAATTTTTAGGTAACACCTGTAATTGATATAATAGGGTATGTGTCTTTCGCCTTCTGACTTACTGCCAGTTGTGTGATTACCTCCAGACTCATCCATGGTTCTGCAGACTGCATTGTTTCATTTTCTTTTCGTGACTAATATTCCCTGTGTACCCATACCAGTTCTTCTGTGTCCATTCGTCTCTTGATGGACTTTTTGGTTTTTTCCATGTCTTGGCTATTTTAATACTGCCGAAGTGCAGTTTTGCCTGCCTGTGTCTTTATATTTCTGTCTCCCTAGGTTATAGGCCAAGGGGTGGGCTTGCAGGGTCATATGGTATCTCAATGTTTACCTTTTAAAGGCAGCTCCATTCTGTTTTCCTTCGTGGCACTTACCAGTTTACGAGCCACTTAAAGTTGAGGGTATGAATTTCGCCACAACCCCTTCAGGATTTATTGTTTGTATTTTTTTGCTGATGGTCATTCTGACCGGTGTGAGCTGATACCTTTTTGTGGCTGGATTTGCATATGTCTTATAATTCCTTATATGGAGCTTATAGCCATGTACTTTTTGGTTGTTTTTTAAAGAGTGAGTACAGCTTACCTATTCAAATGGTTTCTTGAAGTCTGTGCCATATTTTGAATTCTTTTGGCCATTACCTCCCTCAACACATTTTGTTGGCAGGTGTCATTTATAGCCCTGCAGTCCTTGGGCAGGCATATGAAGTGTCCTTTAGCACAGGTTTTAAAACTGCTGTTGCGGCAAAGGGCCACAGGGCGGCAGGATTTCTACATTCCCCACTGGTTACGAGGGAAAAAGTACCTGCCTGGAAGTAGTGTTCCTTGGTTGTAAATTCGAGTGGATTGTGCACGGATACACCTCCAAAGCTTATGTCTCCTTAACTTAGGTTTGTTTTTTATATTTAATTTATATTTTTTATCGGAGTAATATTCCTTTGTGTCCGTGGACCACTTCTTCTTTGTGCATTCATCTGTTGATGGAAATTTTGGTTGTTCCAAGTCTTGGCTAGGGTACATAGTGCTGCAGTGTACGATTGTCAACCTGTTTCTTTTGATTCTGGTCTTCTCAGGTGATAGGGCCCGTAATGGGCCTACCAGGTCATATGGTGGCTCAATTTTTACCTTTAAACCCACCTCCTTTCTGTTCTCACTATTGGCTGTTCCCAGTTGACATCCCACCAGCAGCTAGAGGTCACACAGGTCTCTACAACCCCTTGAGTATTTATTGTTTAGAGATTTTTGCTTATGATCATTCTGACTGTTGTCAGGTAAAAGTTTTTGTAGGTTGCATTTGCATATCTTTCTTAATTCCTGACGTTGAGCTTTTTCCATGGCCTTTATTGTTAAACAAACAAACAAAAAATAGAACGAAAAAAATGTATAAGTTAAATATGCCTCTTGAAATTGTCTTCTTGAAAGGTTGCCCTCTTTTGAATTTTTTCGTCGATATTTGAACCCAGGATACTTTTTGAGGGCAGGTGTCATTTACAGAGCTGCAATTCTCGTGAATATTAAGTGACCCTTAGCACTGTGTTTAAATCTGCTTTTGCAGGAGACGGTCACAAGGCTGCGGCAGTTCTCCATTCCCAAATCTGGTTAACTAGGGCCAAAGAGCCTTCCTGGGTGTAACGTTCCAACTTGTAAATTAGAATGGAATGTGCCAGCAAAAACCTCCATAAGTTTATGTCTCATTCCTTCTTGTTGGCTTTCTTAATTTAATTTTTATTTGTTATCACAGCAAATTTGATTACAATGTTTTGTTTCTGCTAGGTGTGCAAGGTGTCATTGTTTTACACATATACATATATCTATTCATCTTCGGATCCATTTCCCATGTGGGTTATGACACAATGTTGAGTAGTCTTCTCTCGGTGTTCCGTAGGTCTTTGGTGCTTATATATTTCACATGTGTTGGTATATCTCTGTTTATCCCAATATCCTAATTTATCCAATCCTCACCCCTTTCCATTTGGTTAACCATGCGTTTGTTGATTGAATGTATGATTGCCTTTCTCTCTGAAAAATCTTCATTGGTATCCGTTTTTAGGTAACACCAATAAGTGATATCATAGGATATGTGTCCTTCGCTTTGTGACTTACTTCAAGTTGTGATTACCTGTGGACTCATCTATGGTGCTGCAGCCGGCATTGTTCCATTCTTTTCCTGGGCTAATATTGCACCTGTACACATACCAGTTCTTCGTTTCCATTCATCTGTTGATGGAGTTTTTGCTAGCTTCCATGTCTTGGCTATTGCAATAAGGCTGCAGTGCAGTTTTGCCTGCCTGTGTCTTTCTAATTCTGTCTTCTTAGGTCATATGCCCAGGAGTGTGCCTGCTGAATCCTATGGTACCTCAATGTGTACCTGTTAAAGGCACCTCCATTCGGTTTACATGATTTTCTCTTACCAGTTTAGTCCCTCTCAAAGATGAGGGTACGCATTTCTCCGCAGCCCCTTCAGCATTTATGGCTTGCAGAATTTTTGATGATGGTCATTCTGACCCATGTGAGCTGATACCTTTTTGTGGCTGGCTTTGCATATGTCTTATAATTCCTTATATTGAGCTTATAGGCATGTACTTATACTTTTTGCTTTTTAAAGAGTGAGTCCAGCTTACCTATTCAAATGATTTGTTGAAGTAGGTGCCATATTTTGAATATTTTGGCCATTACCTCCCTCAACCCATTTTGTTGGCAGTTGTCATTTATAGCCCTGCAGTCCTTTTGAATATGAAGTGACCTTTAGCATAGGTTTTAAAGCTGCTGTTGCGGCACACGGCCACAGGGCGGCAGCGTTTCTACATTCCCCACTCTGGTTACTAGGGAAACAGTACCTTTATGAAGTAGTGTTCCTTGGTTGTAAATTAGAGTGGATTGTGCACGGATACACCCCCAAAGCTTATGTCTCCTTCCTTAGGTTTGTTTTTTATATTTAATTTATATTTTTTAATCGGAATAATATTTCTGTGTGTACATGGACCGCTTCTTCCTTGTGGATTCATCTGCTGATGGACATTTTGGTTGTTCCAAGTCTTGGCTAGTGGAAATAGTGCTACAGTGTAGGATTGTCAGCGTGTGTCTTTTGATTCTGGTCTTCTCAGGTGATAGGGCCCGTAATGGGCCCACCAGATCATATGTGAGCTCAATTTTTACCTTTAAACACACCTCCTTTCTTTTCTCACTACTGACTGTTACCATTTGACATCCCACCAGCAGCTAGAGGGTACTCAGTTCTCTAAAACCCCTTGGTTATTTATTGTTTAGAGATTTTTTGCTGATGATCATTCTGACTGTGGTCTGGTAAAAGTTTTTGTAGATTGGGTTTGCGTGTCTTTATTAGTTCCTGATGGTGAGCTTTTCCCATGGTCTTTTTTGTTAAACCAAAAAAAAAGAAAAGAGAAAATGTGAGTTAAATATACCTCTTGAAATTGTCTTCTTGAAACCTTGCCCTCTTTTGAATTTTTTGGTCGATTTTCGAGGCCAGGATTTTTTTTGAGGGCGTGTGTCACTTACAGGCTTGCAATTGTTGTTACTATTTAGTGACCATTACACTGGGTTGAAAGCTGCTGTTGTGGGAAACGGCCACACGGCAGCAGCGTTTCTCCATTCCCAAACTGGATTACTAGGGCAGCAGAGCTTTCCTGGAGGTCGTGTTCCTAGGTTGTAAATTAGAATGGAATGTGCAAGGAAAAAACCCCATCAATTTATGTCTGAGTACATCTTCTTTGTGGTTTTAATTTTTTTAATCAGGGTAATGATTAGAATATTATTTATTCTAGGTGTACACAATCTAGTTCATTTGAACATTATATATATATATATATATATATATTTATGTACAGGTCCTCTTCCCATATAAATTAATACAGAGTGTTCAGAACCTTCCTGGAAGTAGGGTTCCTAGGTTGTAAAGTAGAATGGAATGTGCCAGTTAAAACCCCCATAAGTTTATGTCTCATTACTTCTTGTTCATTTTTTTAATTTAATGTTTATTTTTAGTTTTGGTAACCACAAATCTGATTACAATGTTTCATTTGTTCTAGGTGTGGAAGATGTGGTTCTTTTATACATATATCTATTTATCTTCGGATCCATTTCCCCTGTGGGTTATGACACAATGTTGAGTAGTCTTCTCTTGGAATTCCGTAGGTCTTTGGCGATTATATATTTCACATGTGTTTGTATATCTTTGTTAACCCCAGTATTCTAATGTATCCAATCCTCACACCTTTTCATTTGGTTAACCATAAGTTTCTTTAATGAATCTGTGATTGCCTTTCTTCGTGGAAATATCTTCAAGGGTATCAATTTTTAGGTAACACCTATAAGTGATACCATAGGATATGTGTCTTTCGCTTTCTGAGTTACTTCAAGTTGTGTGAGTACCTGTAGACTCATCTATGGTGCTGCAAACGATGTTGTTTCCGTTTTTTCCTTGGCTAATATTCCATCTGTACATGTACCAGTTCTTCTTTGGCCATTCATCTTTTGAAGGACTTTGTGGTTGTTTTCATGTCTTGTCTATTGTAATACTGCTACAGTGCACTGTTGCCTGCCTGTGTCATTCAATTCTGTCTTCCTAGATCATAGGCCCAGGATTGGGCCCGCTGAATCATATGGTAGCTCAAAATTTACCTTTTAAAGACACCTTTTTCTGTTTTTATTAGTGGCTGTTACCAGTTTACATCCCACTTAAAGTTGAGAGTATGCATTTCTCCACAACCCCTTCGGCATTTATTGTTTGTAGTTGTTTTGCTGATGGTCATTCTCACTGGAATGCGCTGATACCTTTTTGTGGTTGAATTTGCATGCGTCTAATAATTCCTTATATTGAGATATTAGCCATATGCTTTCTCTTTCTTTTTAAAGAGTCGAACTTACAGTTTCAAATTGTTTTCATGTAGTATGTGCCACATTTTGAATTTTTTTGGCGATTACCTCCCTCAAGACATTAAAACAAACAAACAAAAAGACATTTAGACGGCAGGTGTCATTTGCCGCCCCGAAGTTCTTGTGGATATGAAGTGAGCATTAGCACAGCTTTTAAAGCTGCTGTTGTGGGTAACAGCCACAGGGCGGTAGCATTTCGACATTACACACTCTGGTTCCTAGGGAAACAGAATCTTCCTGAAAGTTGTGTTTCTCGGTTTTACATTAGAGTGGAATGTGCCCGGATAAACCTCCAAAAGCTTATGTCTCCTTCCTTATGTCTGTTTATAAAATTTAATTTATATTTTTTCTCAGAGTAATATTCCATTGTGTATATGGACCACTTCTTCTTTGTGCATTCATCTGTTGATGGACATTTTGGTTGCTTCCAAGTCTTGGCTGTGGTAAATATTGCTGCAAGGCAGGATTGCTAGCCTGTGTCTTTTTGATTCTCGTCTTCTCAGGTGATAGGCCCAGCAGTGGGCCTGCTGGATTGAATCGTAGCTCCATGTTTACCTTGTGAAGGCTCCTCCATTCTGTTTTCATTGATGGCTCTTACCAGTTTACATCCCACTTAGAGCTGAGGGTACGCAATTCTCCACAACCCCTTTGGCATTTATTGTTTGCAGAACTTTTGCTGATGGTCATTCGGATACATTTCTCTAGGCTGGATTTGCATGTCTTTAATAATTCCTAATGTTGAGCGTTCTGCCACGCCTTTGTTGTTGTTGTTGTTGTTTAAAAACAAAAGAAAAAAAGTGTGAGTAAAATATACCTGTTGAAATTGTCGTGTTGAAATGTTGCCCTGTTTTGAATTTCTGGGTCTATTTTCGATCCCAGGACTTTTTTTTGATGGCAGGTGTCATTTACAGGTCTGCAATTATTGTGAATATTAAGTGACCATTATCCCTGGGTTAACAGCTGCTGTTGCAGGATACGGTCACAAGGCTGCAGCATTTCTCCATGCCCAAATCTGGTTACTAGGGCAACAGAGCCTTCCTGGAAGTCCTGTTCCTAGGTTGTAAATTAGAATGGAATGTGCCAGGAAAAACCCCCATAAGTTTGTCTCATTACGTCTTGTCCGTTTTGTAAATTTAAATTTTATTTGTTATCACAGCAAATTTGATTAGAATGTTTTGTTTGTTCTAGGTGTGCAAGATGTGGTTTTCTTACACATATACATATATCTATTCATCTTCGGATCCCTACCCAATGTAGGTTATGACACAGTGTTGAGTAGTCTTCTCTCGGAATTCCGTAGGTCTTTGGTGATTATATATTTCACCTGTGTTTGTATATCTCTGTTAACCCCAATATCCTAATGTATCCAATCTTCACAACTTTCCAATTGGTTATCCAAAAGTTTAAGAAATCTGTGATTGCCTTTCTCTGTGGAAATACCTTCATTGGTATCAATTTTTAGGTAACACCTGTAATTGATATAATAGGGTATGTGTCTTTCGCCTTCTGACTTACTGCCAGTTGTGTGATTACCTCCAGACTCATCCATGGTTCTGCAGACTGCATTGTTTCATTTTCTTTTCGTGACTAATATTCCCTGTGTACCCATACCAGTTCTTCTGTGTCCATTCGTCTCTTGATGGACTTTTTGGTTTTTTCCATGTCTTGGCTATTTTAATACTGCCGAAGTGCAGTTTTGCCTGCCTGTGTCTTTATATTTCTGTCTCCCTAGGTTATAGGCCAAGGGGTGGGCTTGCAGGGTCATATGGTATCTCAATGTTTACCTTTTAAAGGCAGCTCCATTCTGTTTTCCTTCGTGGCACTTACCAGTTTACGAGCCACTTAAAGTTGAGGGTATGAATTTCGCCACAACCCCTTCAGGATTTATTGTTTGTATTTTTTTGCTGATGGTCATTCTGACCGGTGTGAGCTGATACCTTTTTGTGGCTGGATTTGCATATGTCTTATAATTCCTTATATGGAGCTTATAGCCATGTACTTTTTGGTTGTTTTTTAAAGAGTGAGTACAGCTTACCTATTCAAATGGTTTCTTGAAGTCTGTGCCATATTTTGAATTCTTTTGGCCATTACCTCCCTCAACACATTTTGTTGGCAGGTGTCATTTATAGCCCTGCAGTCCTTGGGCAGGCATATGAAGTGTCCTTTAGCACAGGTTTTAAAACTGCTGTTGCGGCAAAGGGCCACAGGGCGGCAGGATTTCTACATTCCCCACTGGTTACGAGGGAAAAAGTACCTGCCTGGAAGTAGTGTTCCTTGGTTGTAAATTCGAGTGGATTGTGCACGGATACACCTCCAAAGCTTATGTCTCCTTAACTTAGGTTTGTTTTTTATATTTAATTTATATTTTTTATCGGAGTAATATTCCTTTGTGTCCGTGGACCACTTCTTCTTTGTGCATTCATCTGTTGATGGAAATTTTGGTTGTTCCAAGTCTTGGCTAGGGTACATAGTGCTGCAGTGTACGATTGTCAACCTGTTTCTTTTGATTCTGGTCTTCTCAGGTGATAGGGCCCGTAATGGGCCTACCAGGTCATATGGTGGCTCAATTTTTACCTTTAAACCCACCTCCTTTCTGTTCTCACTATTGGCTGTTCCCAGTTGACATCCCACCAGCAGCTAGAGGGCACACAGGTCTCTACAACCCCTTGAGTATTTATTGTTTAGAGATTTTTGCTTATGATCATTCTGACTGTTGTCAGGTAAAAGTTTTTGTAGGTTGCATTTGCATATCTTTCTTAATTCCTGACGTTGAGCTTTTTCCATGGCCTTTATTGTTAAACAAACAAACAAAAAATAGAACGAAAAAAATGTATAAGTTAAATATGCCTCTTGAAATTGTCTTCTTGAAAGGTTGCCCTCTTTTGAATTTTTTCGTCGATATTTGAACCCAGGATACTTTTTGAGGGCAGGTGTCATTTACAGAGCTGCAATTCTCGTGAATATTAAGTGACCCTTAGCACTGTGTTTAAATCTGCTTTTGCAGGAGACGGTCACAAGGCTGCGGCAGTTCTCCATTCCCAAATCTGGTTAACTAGGGCCAAAGAGCCTTCCTGGGTGTAACGTTCCAACTTGTAAATTAGAATGGAATGTGCCAGCAAAAACCTCCATAAGTTTATGTCTCATTCCTTCTTGTTGGCTTTCTTAATTTAATTTTTAATTGTTATCACAGCAAATTTGATTACAATGTTTTGTTTCTGCTAGGTGTGCAAGGTGTCATTGTTTTACACATATACATATATCTATTCATCTTCGGATCCATTTCCCATGTGGGTTATGACACAATGTTGAGTAGTCTTCTCTCGGTGTTCCGTAGGTCTTTGGTGCTTATATATTTCACATGTGTTGGTATATCTCTGTTTATCCCAATATCCTAATTTATCCAATCCTCACCCCTTTCCATTTGGTTAACCATGCATTTGTTGATTGAATGTATGATTGCCTTTCTCTCTGAAAAATCTTCATTGGTATCCGTTTTTAGGTAACACCAATAAGTGATATCATAGGATATGTGTCCTTCGCTTTGTGACTTACTTCAAGTTGTGATTACCTGTGGACTCATCTATGGTGCTGCAGCCGTCATTGTTCCATTCTTTTCCTGGGCTAATATTGCACCTGTACATATACCAGTTCTTCGTTTCCATTCATCTGTTGATGGAGTTTTTGCTAGCTTCCATGTCTTGGCTATTGCAATAAGGCTGCAGTGCAGTTTTGCCTGCCTGTGTCTTTCTAATTCTGTCTTCTTAGGTCATATGCCCAGGAGTGTGCCTGCTGAATCCTATGGTACCTCAATGTGTACCTGTTAAAGGCACCTCCATTCGGTTTACATGATTTTCTCTTACCAGTTTAGTCCCTCTCAAAGATGAGGGTACGCATTTCTCCGCAGCCCCTTCAGCATTTATGGCTTGCAGAATTTTTGATGATGGTCATTCTGACCCATGTGAGCTGATACCTTTTTGTGGCTGGATTTGCATATGTCTTATAATTCCTTATATTGAGCTTATAGGCATGTACTTATACTTTTTGTTTTTTAAAGAGTGAGTCCAGCTTAGCTATTCAAATGATTTGTTGAAGTAGGTGCCATATTTTGAATATTTTGGCCATTACCTCCCTCAACCCATTTTGTTGGCAGGTGTCATTTATAGCCCTGCAGTCCTTTTGAATATGAAGTGACCTTTAGCATAGGTTTTAAAGCTGCTGTTGCGGCACACGGCCACAGGGCGGCAGCGTTTCTACATTCCCCACTCTGGTTACTAGGGAAACAGTACCTTTATGAAGTAGTGTTCCTTGGTTGTAAATTAGAGTGGATTGTGCACGGATACACCCCCAAAGCTTATGTCTCCTTCCTTAGGTTTGTTTTTTATATTTAATTTATATTTTTTAATCGGAATAATATTCCTGTGTGTACATGGACCGCTTCTTCCTTGTGGATTCATCTGCTGATGGACATTTTGGTTGTTCCAAGTCTTGGCTAGTGGAAATAGTGCTACAGTGTAGGATTGTCAGCGTGTGTCTTTTGATTCTGGTCTTCTCAGGTGATAGGGCCCGTAATGGGCCCACCAGATCATATGTGAGCTCAATTTTTACCTTTAAACACACCTCCTTTCTTTTCTCACTACTGACTGTTACCATTTGACATCCCACCAGCAGCTAGAGGGTACTCAGTTCTCTAAAACCCCTTGATTATTTATTGTTTAGAGATTTTTTGCTGATGATCATTCTGACTGTGGTCTGGTAAAAGTTTTTGTAGATTGGGTTTGCGTGTCTTTATTAGTTCCTGATGGTGAGCTTTTCCCATGGTCTTTTTTGTTAAACCAAAAAAAAAGAAAAGAGAAAATGTGAGTTAAATATACCTCTTGAAATTGTCTTCTTGAAACCTTGCCCTCTTTTGAATTTTTTGGTCGATTTTCGAGGCCAGGATTTTTTTTGAGGGCGTGTGTCACTTACAGGCTTGCAATTGTTGTTACTATTTAGTGACCATTACACTGGGTTGAAAGCTGCTGTTGTGGGAAACGGCCACACGGCAGCAGCGTTTCTCCATTCCCAAACTGGATTACTAGGGCAGCAGAGCTTTCCTGGAGGTCGTGTTCCTAGGTTGTAAATTAGAATGGAATGTGCAAGGAAAAAACCCCATCAATTTATGTCTGAGTACATCTTCTTTGTGGTTTTAATTTTTTTAATCAGGGTAATGATTAGAATATTATTTATTCTAGGTGTACACAATCTAGTTCATTTGAACATTATATATATATATATATATATATATATTTATGTACAGGTCCTCTTCCCATATAAATTAATACAGAGTGTTCAGAACCTTCCTGGAAGTAGGGTTCCTAGGTTGTAAAGTAGAATGGAATGTGCCAGTTAAAACCCCCATAAGTTTATGTCTCATTACTTCTTGTTCATTTTTTTAATTTAATGTTTATTTTTAGTTTTGGTAACCACAAATCTGATTACAATGTTTCATTTGTTCTAGGTGTGGAAGATGTGGTTCTTTTATACATATATCTATTTATCTTCGGATCCATTTCCCCTGTGGGTTATGACACAATGTTGAGTCGTCTTCTCTTGGAATTCCGTAGGTCTTTGGCGATTATATATTTCACATGTGTTTGTATATCTTTGTTAACCCCAGTATTCTAATGTATCCAATCCTCACACCTTTTCATTTGGTTAACCATAAGTTTCTTTAATGAATCTGTGATTGCCTTTCTTCGTGGAAATATCTTCAAGGGTATCAATTTTTAGGTAACACCTATAAGTGATACCATAGGATATGTGTCTTTCGCTTTCTGAGTTACTTCAAGTTGTGTGAGTACCTGTAGACTCATCTATGGTGCTGCAAACGATGTTGTTTCCGTTTTTTCCTTGGCTAATATTCCATCTGTACATGTACCAGTTCTTCTTTGGCCATTCATCTTTTGAAGGACTTTTTGGTTGTTTTCATGTCTTGTCTATTGTAATACTGCTACAGTGCACTATTGCCTGCCTGTGTCATTCAATTGTGTCTTCCTAGATCATAGGCCCAAGGACTGGGCCCGCTGAATCATATGGTAGCTCAAAATTTACCTTTTAAAGACACCTTTTTCTGTTTTTATTAGTGGCTGTTACCAGTTTACATCCCACTTAAAGTTGAGAGTATGCATTTCTCCACAACCCCTTCGGCATTTATTGTTTGTAGTTGTTTTGCTGATGGTCATTCTCACTGGAATGCGCTGATACCTTTTTGTGGTTGAATTTGCATGCGTCTAATAATTCCTTATATTGAGATATTAGCCATATGCTTTCTCTTTCTTTTTAAAGAGTCGAACTTACAGTTTCAAATTGTTTTCATGTAGTATGTGCCACATTTTGAATTTTTTTGGCGATTACCTCCCTCAAGACAGTAAAACAAACAAACAAAAAGACATTTAGACGGCAGGTGTCATTTGCCGCCCCGAAGTTCTTGTGGATATGAAGTGAGCATTAGCACAGCTTTTAAAGCTGCTGTTGTGGGTAACAGCCACAGGGCGGTAGCATTTCGACATTACACACTCTGGTTCCTAGGGAAACAGAATCTTCCTGAAAGTTGTGTTTCTCGGTTTTACATTAGAGTGGAATGTGCCCGGATAAACCTCCAAAAGCTTATGTCTCCTTCCTTATGTCTGTTTATAAAATTTAATTTATATTTTTTCTCAGAGTAATATTCCATTGTGTATATGGACCACTTCTTCTTTGTGCATTCATCTGTTGATGGACATTTTGGTTGCTTCCAAGTCTTGGCTGTGGTAAATATTGCTGCAAGGCAGGATTGCTAGCCTGTGTCTTTTTGATTCTCGTCTTCTCAGGTGATAGGCCCAGCAGTGGGCCTGCTGGATTGAATCGTAGCTCCATGTTTACCTTGTGAAGGCTCCTCCATTCTGTTTTCATTGATGGCTCTTACCAGTTTACATCCCACTTAGAGCTGAGGGTACGCAATTCTCCACAACCCCTTTGGCATTTATTGTTTGCAGAACTTTTGCTGATGGTCATTCGGATACATTTCTCTAGGCTGGATTTGCATGTCTTTAATAATTCCTAATGTTGAGCGTTCTGCCACGCCTTTGTTGTTGTTGTTGTTGTTTAAAAACAAAAGAAAAAAAGTGTGAGTAAAATATACCTGTTGAAATTGTCGTGTTGAAATGTTGCCCTGTTTTGAATTTCTGGGTCTATTTTCGATCCCAGGACTTTTTTTTGATGGCAGGTGTCATTTACAGGTCTGCAATTATTGTGAATATTAAGTGACCATTATCCCTGGGTTAACAGCTGCTGTTGCAGGATACGGTCACAAGGCTGCAGCATTTCTCCATGCCCAAATCTGGTTACTAGGGCAACAGAGCCTTCCTGGAAGTCCTGTTCCTAGGTTGTAAATTAGAATGGAATGTGCCAGGAAAAACCCCCATAAGTTTGTCTCATTACGTCTTGTCCGTTTTGTAAATTTAAATTTTATTTGTTATCACAGCAAATTTGATTAGAATGTTTTGTTTGTTCTAGGTGTGCAAGATGTGGTTTTCTTACACATATACATATATCTATTCATCTTCGGATCCCTACCCAATGTAGGTTATGACACAGTGTTGAGTAGTCTTCTCTCGGAATTCCGTAGGTCTTTGGTGATTATATATTTCACCTGTGTTTGTATATCTCTGTTAACCCCAATATCCTAATGTATCCAATCTTCACAACTTTCCAATTGGTTATCCAAAAGTTTAAGAAATCTGTGATTGCCTTTCTCTGTGGAAATACCTTCATTGGTATCAATTTTTAGGTAACACCTGTAATTGATATAATAGGGTATGTGTCTTTCGCCTTCTGACTTACTGCCAGTTGTGTGATTACCTCCAGACTCATCCATGGTTCTGCAGACTGCATTGTTTCATTTTCTTTTCGTGACTAATATTCCCTGTGTACCCATACCAGTTCTTCTGTGTCCATTCGTCTCTTGATGGACTTTTTGGTTTTTTCCATGTCTTGGCTATTTTAATACTGCCGAAGTGCAGTTTTGCCTGCCTGTGTCTTTATATTTCTGTCTCCCTAGGTTATAGGCCAAGGGGTGGGCTTGCAGGGTCATATGGTATCTCAATGTTTACCTTTTAAAGGCAGCTCCATTCTGTTTTCCTTCGTGGCACTTACCAGTTTACGAGCCACTTAAAGTTGAGGGTATGAATTTCGCCACAACCCCTTCAGGATTTATTGTTTGTATTTTTTTGCTGATGGTCATTCTGACCGGTGTGAGCTGATACCTTTTTGTGGCTGGATTTGCATATGTCTTATAATTCCTTATATGGAGCCTATAGCCATGTACTTTTTGGTTGTTTTTTAAAGAGTGAGTACAGCTTACCTATTCAAATGGTTTCTTGAAGTCTGTGCCATATTTTGAATTCTTTTGGCCATTACCTCCCTCAACACATTTTGTTGGCAGGTGTCATTTATAGCCCTGCAGTCCTTGGGCAGGCATATGAAGTGTCCTTTAGCACAGGTTTTAAAACTGCTGTTGCGGCAAAGGGCCACAGGGCGGCAGGATTTCTACATTCCCCACTGGTTACGAGGGAAAAAGTACCTGCCTGGAAGTAGTGTTCCTTGGTTGTAAATTCGAGTGGATTGTGCACGGATACACCTCCAAAGCTTATGTCTCCTTAACTTAGGTTTGTTTTTTATATTTAATTTATATTTTTTATCGGAGTAATATTCCTTTGTGTCCGTGGACCACTTCTTCTTTGTGCATTCATCTGTTGATGGAAATTTTGGTTGTTCCAAGTCTTGGCTAGGGTACATAGTGCTGCAGTGTACGATTGTCAACCTGTTTCTTTTGATTCTGGTCTTCTCAGGTGATAGGGCCCGTAATGGGCCTACCAGGTCATATGGTGGCTCAATTTTTACCTTTAAACCCACCTCCTTTCTGTTCTCACTATTGGCTGTTCCCAGTTGACATCCCACCAGCAGCTAGAGGTCACACAGGTCTCTACAACCCCTTGAGTATTTATTGTTTAGAGATTTTTGCTTATGATCATTCTGACTGTTGTCAGGTAAAAGTTTTTGTAGGTTGCATTTGCATATCTTTCTTAATTCCTGACGTTGAGCTTTTTCCATGGCCTTTATTGTTAAACAAACAAACAAAAAATAGAACGAAAAAAATGTATAAGTTAAATATGCCTCTTGAAATTGTCTTCTTGAAAGGTTGCCCTCTTTTGAATTTTTTCGTCGATATTTGAACCCAGGATACTTTTTGAGGGCAGGTGTCATTTACAGAGCTGCAATTCTCGTGAATATTAAGTGACCCTTAGCACTGTGTTTAAATCTGCTTTTGCAGGAGACGGTCACAAGGCTGCGGCAGTTCTCCATTCCCAAATCTGGTTAACTAGGGCCAAAGAGCCTTCCTGGGTGTAACGTTCCAACTTGTAAATTAGAATGGAATGTGCCAGCAAAAACCTCCATAAGTTTATGTCTCATTCCTTCTTGTTGGCTTTCTTAATTTAATTTTTATTTGTTATCACAGCAAATTTGATTACAATGTTTTGTTTCTGCTAGGTGTGCAAGGTGTCATTGTTTTACACATATACATATATCTATTCATCTTCGGATCCATTTCCCATGTGGGTTATGACACAATGTTGAGTAGTCTTCTCTCGGTGTTCCGTAGGTCTTTGGTGCTTATATATTTCACATGTGTTGGTATATCTCTGTTTATCCCAATATCCTAATTTATCCAATCCTCACCCCTTTCCATTTGGTTAACCATGCGTTTGTTGATTGAATGTATGATTGCCTTTCTCTCTGAAAAATCTTCATTGGTATCCGTTTTTAGGTAACACCAATAAGTGATATCATAGGATATGTGTCCTTCGCTTTGTGACTTACTTCAAGTTGTGATTACCTGTGGACTCATCTATGGTGCTGCAGCCGGCATTGTTCCATTCTTTTCCTGGGCTAATATTGCACCTGTACACATACCAGTTCTTCGTTTCCATTCATCTGTTGATGGAGTTTTTGCTAGCTTCCATGTCTTGGCTATTGCAATAAGGCTGCAGTGCAGTTTTGCCTGCCTGTGTCTTTCTAATTCTGTCTTCTTAGGTCATATGCCCAGGAGTGTGCCTGCTGAATCCTATGGTACCTCAATGTGTACCTGTTAAAGGCACCTCCATTCGGTTTACATGATTTTCTCTTACCAGTTTAGTCCCTCTCAAAGATGAGGGTACGCATTTCTCCGCAGCCCCTTCAGCATTTATGGCTTGCAGAATTTTTGATGATGGTCATTCTGACCCATGTGAGCTGATACCTTTTTGTGGCTGGCTTTGCATATGTCTTATAATTCCTTATATTGAGCTTATAGGCATGTACTTATACTTTTTGCTTTTTAAAGAGTGAGTCCAGCTTACCTATTCAAATGATTTGTTGAAGTAGGTGCCATATTTTGAATATTTTGGCCATTACCTCCCTCAACCCATTTTGTTGGCAGTTGTCATTTATAGCCCTGCAGTCCTTTTGAATATGAAGTGACCTTTAGCATAGGTTTTAAAGCTGCTGTTGCGGCACACGGCCACAGGGCGGCAGCGTTTCTACATTCCCCACTCTGGTTACTAGGGAAACAGTACCTTTATGAAGTAGTGTTCCTTGGTTGTAAATTAGAGTGGATTGTGCACGGATACACCCCCAAAGCTTATGTCTCCTTCCTTAGGTTTGTTTTTTATATTTAATTTATATTTTTTAATCGGAATAATATTTCTGTGTGTACATGGACCGCTTCTTCCTTGTGGATTCATCTGCTGATGGACATTTTGGTTGTTCCAAGTCTTGGCTAGTGGAAATAGTGCTACAGTGTAGGATTGTCAGCGTGTGTCTTTTGATTCTGGTCTTCTCAGGTGATAGGGCCCGTAATGGGCCCACCAGATCATATGTGAGCTCAATTTTTACCTTTAAACACACCTCCTTTCTTTTCTCACTACTGACTGTTACCATTTGACATCCCACCAGCAGCTAGAGGGTACTCAGTTCTCTAAAACCCCTTGATTATTTATTGTTTAGAGATTTTTTGCTGATGATCATTCTGACTGTGGTCTGGTAAAAGTTTTTGTAGATTGGGTTTGCGTGTCTTTATTAGTTCCTGATGGTGAGCTTTTCCCATGGTCTTTTTTGTTAAACCAAAAAAAAAGAAAAGAGAAAATGTGAGTTAAATATACCTCTTGAAATTGTCTTCTTGAAACCTTGCCCTCTTTTGAATTTTTTGGTCGATTTTCGAGGCCAGGATTTTTTTTGAGGGCGTGTGTCACTTACAGGCTTGCAATTGTTGTTACTATTTAGTGACCATTACACTGGGTTGAAAGCTGCTGTTGTGGGAAACGGCCACACGGCAGCAGCGTTTCTCCATTCCCAAACTGGATTACTAGGGCAGCAGAGCTTTCCTGGAGGTCGTGTTCCTAGGTTGTAAATTAGAATGGAATGTGCAAGGAAAAAACCCCATCAATTTATGTCTGAGTACATCTTCTTTGTGGTTTTAATTTTTTTAATCAGGGTAATGATTAGAATATTATTTATTCTAGGTGTACACAATCTAGTTCATTTGAACCTTATATATATATATATATGTTTATGTACAGGTCCTCTTCCCATATAAATTAATACAGAGTGTTCAGAACCTTCCTGGAAGTAGGGTTCCTAGGTTGTAAAGTAGAATGGAATGTGCCAGTTAAAACCCCCATAAGTTTATGTCTCATTACTTCTTGTTCATTTTTTTAATTTAATGTTTATTTTTAATTTTGGTAACCACAAATCTGATTACAATGTTTCATTTGTTCTAGGTGTGGAAGATGTGGTTCTTTTATACATATATCTATTTATCTTCGGATCCATTTCCCCTGTGGGTTATGACACAATGTTGAGTCGTCTTCTCTTGGAATTCCGTAGGTCTTTGGCGATTATATATTTCACATGTGTTTGTATATCTTTGTTAACCCCAGTATTCTAATGTATCCAATCCTCACACCTTTTCATTTGGTTAACCATAAGTTTCTTTAATGAATCTGTGATTGCCTTTCTTCGTGGAAATATCTTCAAGGGTATCAATTTTTAGGTAACACCTATAAGTGATACCATAGGATATGTGTCTTTCGCTTTCTGAGTTACTTCAAGTTGTGTGAGTACCTGTAGACTCATCTATGGTGCTGCAAACGATGTTGTTTCCGTTTTTTCCTTGGCTAATATTCCATCTGTACATGTACCAGTTCTTCTTTGGCCATTCATCTTTTGAAGGACTTTTTGGTTGTTTTCATGTCTTGTCTATTGTAATACTGCTACAGTGCACTGTTGCCTGCCTGTGTCATTCAATTCTGTCTTCCTAGATCATAGGCCCAGGATTGGGCCCGCTGAATCATATGGTAGCTCAAAATTTACCTTTTAAAGACACCTTTTTCTGTTTTTATTAGTGGCTGTTACCAGTTTACATCCCACTTAAAGTTGAGAGTATGCATTTCTCCACAACCCCTTCGGCATTTATTGTTTGTAGTTGTTTTGCTGATGGTCATTCTCACTGGAATGCGCTGATACCTTTTTGTGGTTGAATTTGCATGCGTCTAATAATTCCTTATATTGAGATATTAGCCATATGCTTTCTCTTTCTTTTTAAAGAGTCGAACTTACAGTTTCAAATTGTTTTCATGTAGTATGTGCCACATTTTGAATTTTTTTGGCGATTACCTCCCTCAAGACATTAAAACAAACAAACAAAAAGACATTTAGACGGCAGGTGTCATTTGCCGCCCCGAAGTTCTTGTGGATATGAAGTGAGCATTAGCACAGCTTTTAAAGCTGCTGTTGTGGGTAACAGCCACAGGGCGGTAGCATTTCGACATTACACACTCTGGTTCCTAGGGAAACAGAATCTTCCTGAAAGTTGTGTTTCTCGGTTTTACATTAGAGTGGAATGTGCCCGGATAAACCTCCAAAAGCTTATGTCTCCTTCCTTATGTCTGTTTATAAAATTTAATTTATATTTTTTCTCAGAGTAATATTCCATTGTGTATATGGACCACTTCTTCTTTGTGCATTCATCTGTTGATGGACATTTTGGTTGCTTCCAAGTCTTGGCTGTGGTAAATATTGCTGCAAGGCAGGATTGCTAGCCTGTGTCTTTTTGATTCTCGTCTTCTCAGGTGATAGGCCCAGCAGTGGGCCTGCTGGATTGAATCGTAGCTCCATGTTTACCTTGTGAAGGCTCCTCCATTCTGTTTTCATTGATGGCTCTTACCAGTTTACATCCCACTTAGAGCTGAGGGTACGCAATTCTCCACAACCCCTTTGGCATTTATTGTTTGCAGAACTTTTGCTGATGGTCATTCGGATACATTTCTCTAGGCTGGATTTGCATGTCTTTAATAATTCCTAATGTTGAGCGTTCTGCCACGCCTTTGTTGTTGTTGTTGTTGTTTAAAAACAAAAGAAAAAAAGTGTGAGTAAAATATACCTGTTGAAATTGTCGTGTTGAAATGTTGCCCTGTTTTGAATTTCTGGGTCTATTTTCGATCCCAGGACTTTTTTTTGATGGCAGGTGTCATTTACAGGTCTGCAATTATTGTGAATATTAAGTGACCATTATCCCTGGGTTAACAGCTGCTGTTGCAGGATACGGTCACAAGGCTGCAGCATTTCTCCATGCCCAAATCTGGTTACTAGGGCAACAGAGCCTTCCTGGAAGTCCTGTTCCTAGGTTGTAAATTAGAATGGAATGTGCCAGGAAAAACCCCCATAAGTTTGTCTCATTACGTCTTGTCCGTTTTGTAAATTTAAATTTTATTTGTTATCACAGCAAATTTGATTAGAATGTTTTGTTTGTTCTAGGTGTGCAAGATGTGGTTTTCTTACACATATACATATATCTATTCATCTTCGGATCCCTACCCAATGTAGGTTATGACACAGTGTTGAGTAGTCTTCTCTCGGAATTCCGTAGGTCTTTGGTGATTATATATTTCACCTGTGTTTGTATATCTCTGTTAACCCCAATATCCTAATGTATCCAATCTTCACAACTTTCCAATTGGTTATCCAAAAGTTTAAGAAATCTGTGATTGCCTTTCTCTGTGGAAATACCTTCATTGGTATCAATTTTTAGGTAACACCTGTAATTGATATAATAGGGTATGTGTCTTTCGCCTTCTGACTTACTGCCAGTTGTGTGATTACCTCCAGACTCATCCATGGTTCTGCAGACTGCATTGTTTCATTTTCTTTTCGTGACTAATATTCCCTGTGTACCCATACCAGTTCTTCTGTGTCCATTCGTCTCTTGATGGACTTTTTGGTTTTTTCCATGTCTTGGCTATTTTAATACTGCCGAAGTGCAGTTTTGCCTGCCTGTGTCTTTATATTTCTGTCTCCCTAGGTTATAGGCCAAGGGGTGGGCTTGCAGGGTCATATGGTATCTCAATGTTTACCTTTTAAAGGCAGCTCCATTCTGTTTTCCTTCGTGGCACTTACCAGTTTACGAGCCACTTAAAGTTGAGGGTATGAATTTCGCCACAACCCCTTCAGGATTTATTGTTTGTATTTTTTTGCTGATGGTCATTCTGACCGGTGTGAGCTGATACCTTTTTGTGGCTGGATTTGCATATGTCTTATAATTCCTTATATGGAGCTTATAGCCATGTACTTTTTGGTTGTTTTTTAAAGAGTGAGTACAGCTTACCTATTCAAATGGTTTCTTGAAGTCTGTGCCATATTTTGAATTCTTTTGGCCATTACCTCCCTCAACACATTTTGTTGGCAGGTGTCATTTATAGCCCTGCAGTCCTTGGGCAGGCATATGAAGTGTCCTTTAGCACAGGTTTTAAAACTGCTGTTGCGGCAAAGGGCCACAGGGCGGCAGGATTTCTACATTCCCCACTGGTTACGAGGGAAAAAGTACCTGCCTGGAAGTAGTGTTCCTTGGTTGTAAATTCGAGTGGATTGTGCACGGATACACCTCCAAAGCTTATGTCTCCTTAACTTAGGTTTGTTTTTTATATTTAATTTATATTTTTTATCGGAGTAATATTCCTTTGTGTCCGTGGACCACTTCTTCTTTGTGCATTCATCTGTTGATGGAAATTTTGGTTGTTCCAAGTCTTGGCTAGGGTACATAGTGCTGCAGTGTACGATTGTCAACCTGTTTCTTTTGATTCTGGTCTTCTCAGGTGATAGGGCCCGTAATGGGCCTACCAGGTCATATGGTGGCTCAATTTTTACCTTTAAACCCACCTCCTTTCTGTTCTCACTATTGGCTGTTCCCAGTTGACATCCCACCAGCAGCTAGAGGGCACACAGGTCTCTACAACCCCTTGAGTATTTATTGTTTAGAGATTTTTGCTTATGATCATTCTGACTGTTGTCAGGTAAAAGTTTTTGTAGGTTGCATTTGCATATCTTTCTTAATTCCTGACGTTGAGCTTTTTCCATGGCCTTTATTGTTAAACAAACAAACAAAAAATAGAACGAAAAAAATGTATAAGTTAAATATGCCTCTTGAAATTGTCTTCTTGAAAGGTTGCCCTCTTTTGAATTTTTTCGTCGATATTTGAACCCAGGATACTTTTTGAGGGCAGGTGTCATTTACAGAGCTGCAATTCTCGTGAATATTAAGTGACCCTTAGCACTGTGTTTAAATCTGCTTTTGCAGGAGACGGTCACAAGGCTGTGGCAGTTCTCCATTCCCAAATCTGGTTAACTAGGGCCAAAGAGCCTTCCTGGGTGTAACGTTCCAACTTGTAAATTAGAATGGAATGTGCCAGCAAAAACCTCCATAAGTTTATGTCTCATTCCTTCTTGTTGGCTTTCTTAATTTAATTTTTATTTGTTATCACAGCAAATTTGATTACAATGTTTTGTTTCTGCTAGGTGTGCAAGGTGTCATTGTTTTACACATATACATATATCTATTCATCTTCGGATCCATTTCCCATGTGGGTTATGACACAATGTTGAGTAGTCTTCTCTCGGTGTTCCGTAGGTCTTTGGTGCTTATATATTTCACATGTGTTGGTATATCTCTGTTTATCCCAATATCCTAATTTATCCAATCCTCACCCCTTTCCATTTGGTTAACCATGCGTTTGTTGATTGAATGTATGATTGCCTTTCTCTCTGAAAAATCTTCATTGGTATCCGTTTTTAGGTAACACCAATAAGTGATATCATAGGATATGTGTCCTTCGCTTTGTGACTTACTTCAAGTTGTGATTACCTGTGGACTCATCTATGGTGCTGCAGCCGGCATTGTTCCATTCTTTTCCTGGGCTAATATTGCACCTGTACATATACCAGTTCTTCGTTTCCATTCATCTGTTGATGGAGTTTTTGCTAGCTTCCATGTCTTGGCTATTGCAATAAGGCTGCAGTGCAGTTTTGCCTGCCTGTGTCTTTCTAATTCTGTCTTCTTAGGTCATATGCCCAGGAGTGTGCCTGCTGAATCCTATGGTACCTCAATGTGTACCTGTTAAAGGCACCTCCATTCGGTTTACATGATTTTCTCTTACCAGTTTAGTCCCTCTCAAAGATGAGGGTACGCATTTCTCCGCAGCCCCTTCAGCATTTATGGCTTGCAGAATTTTTGATGATGGTCATTCTGACCCATGTGAGCTGATACCTTTTTGTGGCTGGATTTGCATATGTCTTATAATTCCTTATATTGAGCTTATAGGCATGTACTTATACTTTTTGTTTTTTAAAGAGTGAGTCCAGCTTACCTATTCAAATGATTTGTTGAAGTAGGTGCCATATTTTGAATATTTTGGCCATTACCTCCCTCAACCCATTTTGTTGGCAGGTGTCATTTATAGCCCTGCAGTCCTTTTGAATATGAAGTGACCTTTAGCATAGGTTTTAAAGCTGCTGTTGCGGCACACGGCCACAGGGCGGCAGCGTTTCTACATTCCCCACTCTGGTTACTAGGGAAACAGTACCTTTATGAAGTAGTGTTCCTTGGTTGTAAATTAGAGTGGATTGTGCACGGATACACCCCCAAAGCTTATGTCTCCTTCCTTAGGTTTGTTTTTTATATTTAATTTATATTTTTTAATCGGAATAATATTCCTGTGTGTACATGGACCGCTTCTTCCTTGTGGATTCATCTGCTGATGGACATTTTGGTTGTTCCAAGTCTTGGCTAGTGGAAATAGTGCTACAGTGTAGGATTGTCAGCGTGTGTCTTTTGATTCTGGTCTTCTCAGGTGATAGGGCCCGTAATGGGCCCACCAGATCATATGTGAGCTCAATTTTTACCTTTAAACACACCTCCTTTCTTTTCTCACTACTGACTGTTACCATTTGACATCCCACCAGCAGCTAGAGGGTACTCAGTTCTCTAAAACCCCTTGATTATTTATTGTTTAGAGATTTTTTGCTGATGATCATTCTGACTGTGGTCTGGTAAAAGTTTTTGTAGATTGGGTTTGCGTGTCTTTATTAGTTCCTGATGGTGAGCTTTTCCCATGGTCTTTTTTGTTAAACCAAAAAAAAAGAAAAGAGAAAATGTGAGTTAAATATACCTCTTGAAATTGTCTTCTTGAAACCTTGCCCTCTTTTGAATTTTTTGGTCGATTTTCGAGGCCAGGATTTTTTTTGAGGGCGTGTGTCACTTACAGGCTTGCAATTGTTGTTACTATTTAGTGACCATTACACTGGGTTGAAAGCTGCTGTTGTGGGAAACGGCCACACGGCAGCAGCGTTTCTCCATTCCCAAACTGGATTACTAGGGCAGCAGAGCTTTCCTGGAGGTCGTGTTCCTAGGTTGTAAATTAGAATGGAATGTGCAAGGAAAAAACCCCATCAATTTATGTCTGAGTACATCTTCTTTGTGGTTTTAATTTTTTTAATCAGGGTAATGATTAGAATATTATTTATTCTAGGTGTACACAATCTAGTTCATTTGAACATTATATATATATATATATATTTATGTACAGGTCCTCTTCCCATATAAATTAATACAGAGTGTTCAGAACCTTCCTGGAAGTAGGGTTCCTAGGTTGTAAAGTAGAATGGAATGTGCCAGTTAAAACCCCCATAAGTTTATGTCTCATTACTTCTTGTTCATTTTTTTAATTTAATGTTTATTTTTAGTTTTGGTAACCACAAATCTGATTACAATGTTTCATTTGTTCTAGGTGTGGAAGATGTGGTTCTTTTATACATATATCTATTTATCTTCGGATCCATTTCCCCTGTGGGTTATGACACAATGTTGAGTCGTCTTCTCTTGGAATTCCGTAGGTCTTTGGCGATTATATATTTCACATGTGTTTGTATATCTTTGTTAACCCCAGTATTCTAATGTATCCAATCCTCACACCTTTTCATTTGGTTAACCATAAGTTTCTTTAATGAATCTGTGATTGCCTTTCTTCGTGGAAATATCTTCAAGGGTATCAATTTTTAGGTAACACCTATAAGTGATACCATAGGATATGTGTCTTTCGCTTTCTGAGTTACTTCAAGTTGTGTGAGTACCTGTAGACTCATCTATGGTGCTGCAAACGATGTTGTTTCCGTTTTTTCCTTGGCTAATATTCCATCTGTACATGTACCAGTTCTTCTTTGGCCATTCATCTTTTGAAGGACTTTTTGGTTGTTTTCATGTCTTGTCTATTGTAATACTGCTACAGTGCACTATTGCCTGCCTGTGTCATTCAATTGTGTCTTCCTAGATCATAGGCCCAAGGACTGGGCCCGCTGAATCATATGGTAGCTCAAAATTTACCTTTTAAAGACACCTTTTTCTGTTTTTATTAGTGGCTGTTACCAGTTTACATCCCACTTAAAGTTGAGAGTATGCATTTCTCCACAACCCCTTCGGCATTTATTGTTTGTAGTTGTTTTGCTGATGGTCATTCTCACTGGAATGCGCTGATACCTTTTTGTGGTTGAATTTGCATGCGTCTAATAATTCCTTATATTGAGATATTAGCCATATGCTTTCTCTTTCTTTTTAAAGAGTCGAACTTACAGTTTCAAATTGTTTTCATGTAGTATGTGCCACATTTTGAATTTTTTTGGCGATTACCTCCCTCAAGACAGTAAAACAAACAAACAAAAAGACATTTAGACGGCAGGTGTCATTTGCCGCCCCGAAGTTCTTGTGGATATGAAGTGAGCATTAGCACAGCTTTTAAAGCTGCTGTTGTGGGTAACAGCCACAGGGCGGTAGCATTTCGACATTACACACTCTGGTTCCTAGGGAAACAGAATCTTCCTGAAAGTTGTGTTTCTCGGTTTTACATTAGAGTGGAATGTGCCCGGATAAACCTCCAAAAGCTTATGTCTCCTTCCTTATGTCTGTTTATAAAATTTAATTTATATTTTTTCTCAGAGTAATATTCCATTGTGTATATGGACCACTTCTTCTTTGTGCATTCATCTGTTGATGGACATTTTGGTTGCTTCCAAGTCTTGGCTGTGGTAAATATTGCTGCAAGGCAGGATTGCTAGCCTGTGTCTTTTTGATTCTCGTCTTCTCAGGTGATAGGCCCAGCAGTGGGCCTGCTGGATTGAATCGTAGCTCCATGTTTACCTTGTGAAGGCTCCTCCATTCTGTTTTCATTGATGGCTCTTACCAGTTTACATCCCACTTAGAGCTGAGGGTACGCAATTCTCCACAACCCCTTTGGCATTTATTGTTTGCAGAACTTTTGCTGATGGTCATTCGGATACATTTCTCTAGGCTGGATTTGCATGTCTTTAATAATTCCTAATGTTGAGCGTTCTGCCACGCCTTTGTTGTTGTTGTTGTTGTTTAAAAACAAAAGAAAAAAAGTGTGAGTAAAATATACCTGTTGAAATTGTCGTGTTGAAATGTTGCCCTGTTTTGAATTTCTGGGTCTATTTTCGATCCCAGGACTTTTTTTTGATGGCAGGTGTCATTTACAGGTCTGCAATTATTGTGAATATTAAGTGACCATTATCCCTGGGTTAACAGCTGCTGTTGCAGGATACGGTCACAAGGCTGCAGCATTTCTCCATGCCCAAATCTGGTTACTAGGGCAACAGAGCCTTCCTGGAAGTCCTGTTCCTAGGTTGTAAATTAGAATGGAATGTGCCAGGAAAAACCCCCATAAGTTTGTCTCATTACGTCTTGTCCGTTTTTTTAATTTAAATTTTATTTGTTATCACAGCAAATTTGATTAGAATGTTTTGTTTGTTCTAGGTGTGCAAGATGTGGTTTTCTTACACATATACATATATCTATTCATCTTCGGATCCCTACCCAATGTAGGTTATGACACAGTGTTGAGTAGTCTTCTCTCGGAATTCCGTAGGTCTTTGGTGATTATATATTTCACCTGTGTTTGTATATCTCTGTTAACCCCAATATCCTAATGTATCCAATCTTCACAACTTTCCAATTGGTTATCCAAAAGTTTAAGAAATCTGTGATTGCCTTTCTCTGTGGAAATACCTTCATTGGTATCAATTTTTAGGTAACACCTGTAATTGATATAATAGGGTATGTGTCTTTCGCCTTCTGACTTACTGCCAGTTGTGTGATTACCTCCAGACTCATCCATGGTTCTGCAGACTGCATTGTTTCATTTTTTTTTCGTGACTAATATTCCCTGTGTACCCATACCAGTTCTTCTGTGTCCATTCGTCTCTTGATGGACTTTTTGGTTTTTTCCATGTCTTGGCTATTTTAATACTGCCGAAGTGCAGTTTTGCCTGCCTGTGTCTTTATATTTCTGTCTCCCTAGGTTATAGGCCAAGGGGTGGGCTTGCAGGGTCATATGGTATCTCAATGTTTACCTGTTAAAGGCAGCTCCATTCTGTTTTCCTTCGTGGCACTTACCAGTTTACGAGCCACTTAAAGTTGAGGGTATGAATTTCGCCACAACCCCTTCAGGATTTATTGTTTGTATTTTTTTGCTGATGGTCATTCTGACCGGTGTGAGCTGATACCTTTTTGTGGCTGGATTTGCATATGTCTTATAATTCCTTATATGGAGCTTATAGCCATGTACTTTTTGGTTGTTTTTTAAAGAGTGAGTACAGCTTACCTATTCAAATGGTTTCTTGAAGTCTGTGCCATATTTTGAATTCTTTTGGCCATTACCTCCCTCAACACATTTTGTTGGCAGGTGTCATTTATAGCCCTGCAGTCCTTGGGCAGGCATATGAAGTGTCCTTTAGCACAGGTTTTAAAACTGCTGTTGCGGCAAAGGGCCACAGGGCGGCAGGATTTCTACATTCCCCACTGGTTACGAGGGAAAAAGTACCTGCCTGGAAGTAGTGTTCCTTGGTTGTAAATTCGAGTGGATTGTGCACGGATACACCTCCAAAGCTTATGTCTCCTTAACTTAGGTTTGTTTTTTATATTTAATTTATATTTTTTATCGGAGTAATATTCCTTTGTGTCCGTGGACCACTTCTTCTTTGTGCATTCATCTGTTGATGGAAATTTTGGTTGTTCCAAGTCTTGGCTAGGGTACATAGTGCTGCAGTGTACGATTGTCAACCTGTTTCTTTTGATTCTGGTCTTCTCAGGTGATAGGGCCCGTAATGGGCCTACCAGGTCATATGGTGGCTCAATTTTTACCTTTAAACCCACCTCCTTTCTGTTCTCACTATTGGCTGTTCCCAGTTGACATCCCACCAGCAGCTAGAGGGCACACAGGTCTCTACAACCCCTTGAGTATTTATTGTTTAGAGATTTTTGCTTATGATCATTCTGACTGTTGTCAGGTAAAAGTTTTTGTAGGTTGCATTTGCATATCTTTCTTAATTCCTGACGTTGAGCTTTTTCCATGGCCTTTATTGTTAAACAAACAAACAAAAAATAGAACGAAAAAAATGTATAAGTTAAATATGCCTCTTGAAATTGTCTTCTTGAAAGGTTGCCCTCTTTTGAATTTTTTCGTCGATATTTGAACCCAGGATACTTTTTGAGGGCAGGTGTCATTTACAGAGCTGCAATTCTCGTGAATATTAAGTGACCCTTAGCACTGTGTTTAAATCTGCTTTTGCAGGAGACGGTCACAAGGCTGTGGCAGTTCTCCATTCCCAAATCTGGTTAACTAGGGCCAAAGAGCCTTCCTGGGTGTAACGTTCCAACTTGTAAATTAGAATGGAATGTGCCAGCAAAAACCTCCATAAGTTTATGTCTCATTCCTTCTTGTTGGCTTTCTTAATTTAATTTTTATTTGTTATCACAGCAAATTTGATTACAATGTTTTGTTTCTGCTAGGTGTGCAAGGTGTCATTGTTTTACACATATACATATATCTATTCATCTTCGGATCCATTTCCCATGTGGGTTATGACACAATGTTGAGTAGTCTTCTCTCGGTGTTCCGTAGGTCTTTGGTGCTTATATATTTCACATGTGTTGGTATATCTCTGTTTATCCCAATATCCTAATTTATCCAATCCTCACCCCTTTCCATTTGGTTAACCATGCGTTTGTTGATTGAATGTATGATTGCCTTTCTCTCTGAAAAATCTTCATTGGTATCCGTTTTTAGGTAACACCAATAAGTGATATCATAGGATATGTGTCCTTCGCTTTGTGACTTACTTCAAGTTGTGATTACCTGTGGACTCATCTATGGTGCTGCAGCCGGCATTGTTCCATTCTTTTCCTGGGCTAATATTGCACCTGTACATATACCAGTTCTTCGTTTCCATTCATCTGTTGATGGAGTTTTTGCTAGCTTCCATGTCTTGGCTATTGCAATAAGGCTGCAGTGCAGTTTTGCCTGCCTGTGTCTTTCTAATTCTGTCTTCTTAGGTCATATGCCCAGGAGTGTGCCTGCTGAATCCTATGGTACCTCAATGTGTACCTGTTAAAGGCACCTCCATTCGGTTTACATGATTTTCTCTTACCAGTTTAGTCCCTCTCAAAGATGAGGGTACGCATTTCTCCGCAGCCCCTTCAGCATTTATGGCTTGCAGAATTTTTGATGATGGTCATTCTGACCCATGTGAGCTGATACCTTTTTGTGGCTGGATTTGCATATGTCTTATAATTCCTTATATTGAGCTTATAGGCATGTACTTATACTTTTTGTTTTTTAAAGAGTGAGTCCAGCTTACCTATTCAAATGATTTGTTGAAGTAGGTGCCATATTTTGAATATTTTGGCCATTACCTCCCTCAACCCATTTTGTTGGCAGGTGTCATTTATAGCCCTGCAGTCCTTTTGAATATGAAGTGACCTTTAGCATAGGTTTTAAAGCTGCTGTTGCGGCACACGGCCACAGGGCGGCAGCGTTTCTACATTCCCCACTCTGGTTACTAGGGAAACAGTACCTTTATGAAGTAGTGTTCCTTGGTTGTAAATTAGAGTGGATTGTGCACGGATACACCCCCAAAGCTTATGTCTCCTTCCTTAGGTTTGTTTTTTATATTTAATTTATATTTTTTAATCGGAATAATATTCCTGTGTGTACATGGACCGCTTCTTCCTTGTGGATTCATCTGCTGATGGACATTTTGGTTGTTCCAAGTCTTGGCTAGTGGAAATAGTGCTACAGTGTAGGATTGTCAGCGTGTGTCTTTTGATTCTGGTCTTCTCAGGTGATAGGGCCCGTAATGGGCCCACCAGATCATATGTGAGCTCAATTTTTACCTTTAAACACACCTCCTTTCTTTTCTCACTACTGACTGTTACCATTTGACATCCCACCAGCAGCTAGAGGGTACTCAGTTCTCTAAAACCCCTTGATTATTTATTGTTTAGAGATTTTTTGCTGATGATCATTCTGACTGTGGTCTGGTAAAAGTTTTTGTAGATTGGGTTTGCGTGTCTTTATTAGTTCCTGATGGTGAGCTTTTCCCATGGTCTTTTTTGTTAAACCAAAAAAAAAGAAAAGAGAAAATGTGAGTTAAATATACCTGTTGAAATTGTCTTCTTGAAACCTTGCCCTCTTTTGAATTTTTTGGTCGATTTTCGAGGCCAGGATTTTTTTTGAGGGCGTGTGTCACTTACAGGCTTGCAATTGTTGTTACTATTTAGTGACCATTACACTGGGTTGAAAGCTGCTGTTGTGGGAAACGGCCACATGGCAGCAGCGTTTCTCCATTCCCAAACTGGATTACTAGGGCAGCAGAGCTTTCCTGGAGGTCGTGTTCCTAGGTTGTAAATTAGAATGGAATGTGCAAGGAAAAAACCCCATCAATTTATGTCTGAGTACATCTTCTTTGTGGTTTTAATTTTTTTAATCAGGGTAATGATTAGAATATTATTTATTCTAGGTGTACACAATCTAGTTCATTTGAACATTATATATATATATATATATTTATGTACAGGTCCTCTTCCCATATAAATTAATACAGAGTGTTCAGAACCTTCCTGGAAGTAGGGTTCCTAGGTTGTAAAGTAGAATGGAATGTGCCAGTTAAAACCCCCATAAGTTTATGTCTCATTACTTCTTGTTCATTTTTTTAATTTAATGTTTATTTTTAGTTTTGGTAACCACAAATCTGATTACAATGTTTCATTTGTTCTAGGTGTGGAAGATGTGGTTCTTTTATACATATATCTATTTATCTTCGGATCCATTTCCCCTGTGGGTTATGACACAATGTTGAGTCGTCTTCTCTTGGAATTCCGTAGGTCTTTGGCGATTATATATTTCACATGTGTTTGTATATCTTTGTTAACCCCAGTATTCTAATGTATCCAATCCTCACACCTTTTCATTTGGTTAACCATAAGTTTCTTTAATGAATCTGTGATTGCCTTTCTTCGTGGAAATATCTTCAAGGGTATCAATTTTTAGGTAACACCTATAAGTGATACCATAGGATATGTGTCTTTCGCTTTCTGAGTTACTTCAAGTTGTGTGAGTACCTGTAGACTCATCTATGGTGCTGCAAACGATGTTGTTTCCGTTTTTTCCTTGGCTAATATTCCATCTGTACATGTACCAGTTCTTCTTTGGCCATTCATCTTTTGAAGGACTTTGTGGTTGTTTTCATGTCTTGTCTATTGTAATACTGCTACAGTGCACTATTGCCTGCCTGTGTCATTCAATTGTGTCTTCCTAGATCATAGGCCCAAGGACTGGGCCCGCTGAATCATATGGTAGCTCAAAATTTACCTTTTAAAGACACCTTTTTCTGTTTTTATTAGTGGCTGTTACCAGTTTACATCCCACTTAAAGTTGAGAGTATGCATTTCTCCACAACCCCTTCGGCATTTATTGTTTGTAGTTGTTTTGCTGATGGTCATTCTCACTGGAATGCGCTGATACCTTTTTGTGGTTGAATTTGCATGCGTCTAATAATTCCTTATATTGAGATATTAGCCATATGCTTTCTCTTTCTTTTTAAAGAGTCGAACTTACAGTTTCAAATTGTTTTCATGTAGTATGTGCCACATTTTGAATTTTTTTGGCGATTACCTCCCTCAAGACAGTAAAACAAACAAACAAAAAGACATTTAGACGGCAGGTGTCATTTGCCGCCCCGAAGTTCTTGTGGATATGAAGTGAGCATTAGCACAGCTTTTAAAGCTGCTGTTGTGGGTAACAGCCACAGGGCGGTAGCATTTCGACATTACACACTCTGGTTCCTAGGGAAACAGAATCTTCCTGAAAGTTGTGTTTCTCGGTTTTACATTAGAGTGGAATGTGCCCGGATAAACCTCCAAAAGCTTATGTCTCCTTCCTTATGTCTGTTTATAAAATTTAATTTATATTTTTTCTCAGAGTAATATTCCATTGTGTATATGGACCACTTCTTCTTTGTGCATTCATCTGTTGATGGACATTTTGGTTGCTTCCAAGTCTTGGCTGTGGTAAATATTGCTGCAAGGCAGGATTGCTAGCCTGTGTCTTTTTGATTCTCGTCTTCTCAGGTGATAGGCCCAGCAGTGGTCCTGCTGGATTGAATCGTAGCTCCATGTTTACCTTGTGAAGGCTCCTCCATTCTGTTTTCATTGATGGCTCTTACCAGTTTACATCCCACTTAGAGCTGAGGGTACGCAATTCTCCACAACCCCTTTGGCATTTATTGTTTGCAGAACTTTTGCTGATGGTCATTCGGATACATTTCTCTAGGCTGGATTTGCATGTCTTTAATAATTCCTAATGTTGAGCGTTCTGCCACGCCTTTGTTGTTGTTGTTGTTGTTTAAAAACAAAAGAAAAAAAGTGTGAGTAAAATATACCTGTTGAAATTGTCGTGTTGAAATGTTGCCCTGTTTTGAATTTCTGGGTCTATTTTCGATCCCAGGACTTTTTTTTGATGGCAGGTGTCATTTACAGGTCTGCAATTATTGTGAATATTAAGTGACCATTATCCCTGGGTTAACAGCTGCTGTTGCAGGATACGGTCACAAGGCTGCAGCATTTCTCCATGCCCAAATCTGGTTACTAGGGCAACAGAGCCTTCCTGGAAGTCCTGTTCCTAGGTTGTAAATTAGAATGGAATGTGCCAGGAAAAACCCCCATAAGTTTGTCTCATTACGTCTTGTCCGTTTTGTAAATTTAAATTTTATTTGTTATCACAGCAAATTTGATTAGAATGTTTTGTTTGTTCTAGGTGTGCAAGATGTGGTTTTCTTACACATATACATATATCTATTCATCTTCGGATCCCTACCCAATGTAGGTTATGACACAGTGTTGAGTAGTCTTCTCTCGGAATTCCGTAGGTCTTTGGTGATTATATATTTCACCTGTGTTTGTATATCTCTGTTAACCCCAATATCCTAATGTATCCAATCTTCACAACTTTCCAATTGGTTATCCAAAAGTTTAAGAAATCTGTGATTGCCTTTCTCTGTGGAAATACCTTCATTGGTATCAATTTTTAGGTAACACCTGTAATTGATATAATAGGGTATGTGTCTTTCGCCTTCTGACTTACTGCCAGTTGTGTGATTACCTCCAGACTCATCCATGGTTCTGCAGACTGCATTGTTTCATTTTTTTTTCGTGACTAATATTCCCTGTGTACCCATACCAGTTCTTCTGTGTCCATTCGTCTCTTGATGGACTTTTTGGTTTTTTCCATGTCTTGGCTATTTTAATACTGCCGAAGTGCAGTTTTGCCTGCCTGTGTCTTTATATTTCTGTCTCCCTAGGTTATAGGCCAAGGGGTGGGCTTGCAGGGTCATATGGTATCTCAATGTTTACCTGTTAAAGGCAGCTCCATTCTGTTTTCCTTCGTGGCACTTACCAGTTTACGAGCCACTTAAAGTTGAGGGTATGAATTTCGCCACAACCCCTTCAGGATTTATTGTTTGTATTTTTTTGCTGATGGTCATTCTGACCGGTGTGAGCTGATACCTTTTTGTGGCTGGATTTGCATATGTCTTATAATTCCTTATATGGAGCTTATAGCCATGTACTTTTTGGTTGTTTTTTAAAGAGTGAGTACAGCTTACCTATTCAAATGGTTTCTTGAAGTCTGTGCCATATTTTGAATTCTTTTGGCCATTACCTCCCTCAACACATTTTGTTGGCAGGTGTCATTTATAGCCCTGCAGTCCTTGGGCAGGCATATGAAGTGTCCTTTAGCACAGGTTTTAAAACTGCTGTTGCGGCAAAGGGCCACAGGGCGGCAGGATTTCTACATTCCCCACTGGTTACGAGGGAAAAAGTACCTGCCTGGAAGTAGTGTTCCTTGGTTGTAAATTCGAGTGGATTGTGCACGGATACACCTCCAAAGCTTATGTCTCCTTAACTTAGGTTTGTTTTTTATATTTAATTTATATTTTTTATCGGAGTAATATTCCTTTGTGTCCGTGGACCACTTCTTCTTTGTGCATTCATCTGTTGATGGAAATTTTGGTTGTTCCAAGTCTTGGCTAGGGTACATAGTGCTGCAGTGTACGATTGTCAACCTGTTTCTTTTGATTCTGGTCTTCTCAGGTGATAGGGCCCGTAATGGGCCTACCAGGTCATATGGTGGCTCAATTTTTACCTTTAAACCCACCTCCTTTCTGTTCTCACTATTGGCTGTTCCCAGTTGACATCCCACCAGCAGCTAGAGGGCACACAGGTCTCTACAACCCCTTGAGTATTTATTGTTTAGAGATTTTTGCTTATGATCATTCTGACTGTTGTCAGGTAAAAGTTTTTGTAGGTTGCATTTGCATATCTTTCTTAATTCCTGACGTTGAGCTTTTTCCATGGCCTTTATTGTTAAACAAACAAACAAAAAATAGAACGAAAAAAATGTATAAGTTAAATATGCCTCTTGAAATTGTCTTCTTGAAAGGTTGCCCTCTTTTGAATTTTTTCGTCGATATTTGAACCCAGGATACTTTTTGAGGGCAGGTGTCATTTACAGAGCTGCAATTCTCGTGAATATTAAGTGACCCTTAGCACTGTGTTTAAATCTGCTTTTGCAGGAGACGGTCACAAGGCTGTGGCAGTTCTCCATTCCCAAATCTGGTTAACTAGGGCCAAAGAGCCTTCCTGGGTGTAACGTTCCAACTTGTAAATTAGAATGGAATGTGCCAGCAAAAACCTCCATAAGTTTATGTCTCATTCCTTCTTGTTGGCTTTCTTAATTTAATTTTTATTTGTTATCACAGCAAATTTGATTACAATGTTTTGTTTCTGCTAGGTGTGCAAGGTGTCATTGTTTTACACATATACATATATCTATTCATCTTCGGATCCATTTCCCATGTGGGTTATGACACAATGTTGAGTAGTCTTCTCTCGGTGTTCCGTAGGTCTTTGGTGCTTATATATTTCACATGTGTTGGTATATCTCTGTTTATCCCAATATCCTAATTTATCCAATCCTCACCCCTTTCCATTTGGTTAACCATGCGTTTGTTGATTGAATGTATGATTGCCTTTCTCTCTGAAAAATCTTCATTGGTATCCGTTTTTAGGTAACACCAATAAGTGATATCATAGGATATGTGTCCTTCGCTTTGTGACTTACTTCAAGTTGTGATTACCTGTGGACTCATCTATGGTGCTGCAGCCGGCATTGTTCCATTCTTTTCCTGGGCTAATATTGCACTTGTACATATACCAGTTCTTCGTTTCCATTCATCTGTTGATGGAGTTTTTGCTAGCTTCCATGTCTTGGCTATTGCAATAAGGCTGCAGTGCAGTTTTGCCTGCCTGTGTCTTTCTAATTCTGTCTTCTTAGGTCATATGCCCAGGAGTGTGCCTGCTGAATCCTATGGTACCTCAATGTGTACCTGTTAAAGGCACCTCCATTCGGTTTACATGATTTTCTCTTACCAGTTTAGTCCCTCTCAAAGATGAGGGTACGCATTTCTCCGCAGCCCCTTCAGCATTTATGGCTTGCAGAATTTTTGATGATGGTCATTCTGACCCATGTGAGCTGATACCTTTTTGTGGCTGGATTTGCATATGTCTTATAATTCCTTATATTGAGCTTATAGGCATGTACTTATACTTTTTGTTTTTTAAAGAGTGAGTCCAGCTTACCTATTCAAATGATTTGTTGAAGTAGGTGCCATATTTTGAATATTTTGGCCATTACCTCCCTCAACCCATTTTGTTGGCAGGTGTCATTTATAGCCCTGCAGTCCTTTTGAATATGAAGTGACCTTTAGCATAGGTTTTAAAGCTGCTGTTGCGGCACACGGCCACAGGGCGGCAGCGTTTCTACATTCCCCACTCTGGTTACTAGGGAAACAGTACCTTTATGAAGTAGTGTTCCTTGGTTGTAAATTAGAGTGGATTGTGCACGGATACACCCCCAAAGCTTATGTCTCCTTCCTTAGGTTTGTTTTTTATATTTAATTTATATTTTTTAATCGGAATAATATTCCTGTGTGTACATGGACCGCTTCTTCCTTGTGGATTCATCTGCTGATGGACATTTTGGTTGTTCCAAGTCTTGGCTAGTGGAAATAGTGCTACAGTGTAGGATTGTCAGCGTGTGTCTTTTGATTCTGGTCTTCTCAGGTGATAGGGCCCGTAATGGGCCCACCAGATCATATGTGAGCTCAATTTTTACCTTTAAACACACCTCCTTTCTTTTCTCACTACTGACTGTTACCATTTGACATCCCACCAGCAGCTAGAGGGTACTCAGTTCTCTAAAACCCCTTGATTATTTATTGTTTAGAGATTTTTTGCTGATGATCATTCTGACTGTGGTCTGGTAAAAGTTTTTGTAGATTGGGTTTGCGTGTCTTTATTAGTTCCTGATGGTGAGCTTTTCCCATGGTCTTTTTTGTTAAACCAAAAAAAAAGAAAAGAGAAAATGTGAGTTAAATATACCTGTTGAAATTGTCTTCTTGAAACCTTGCCCTCTTTTGAATTTTTTGGTCGATTTTCGAGGCCAGGATTTTTTTTGAGGGCGTGTGTCACTTACAGGCTTGCAATTGTTGTTACTATTTAGTGACCATTACACTGGGTTGAAAGCTGCTGTTGTGGGAAACGGCCACACGGCAGCAGCGTTTCTCCATTCCCAAACTGGATTACTAGGGCAGCAGAGCTTTCCTGGAGGTCGTGTTCCTAGGTTGTAAATTAGAATGGAATGTGCAAGGAAAAAACCCCATCAATTTATGTCTGAGTACATCTTCTTTGTGGTTTTAATTTTTTTAATCAGGGTAATGATTAGAATATTATTTATTCTAGGTGTACACAATCTAGTTCATTTGAACATTATATATATATATATATATTTATGTACAGGTCCTCTTCCCATATAAATTAATACAGAGTGTTCAGAACCTTCCTGGAAGTAGGGTTCCTAGGTTGTAAAGTAGAATGGAATGTGCCAGTTAAAACCCCCATAAGTTTATGTCTCATTACTTCTTGTTCATTTTTTTAATTTAATGTTTATTTTTAGTTTTGGTAACCACAAATCTGATTACAATGTTTCATTTGTTCTAGGTGTGGAAGATGTGGTTCTTTTATACATATATCTATTTATCTTCGGATCCATTTCCCCTGTGGGTTATGACACAATGTTGAGTCGTCTTCTCTTGGAATTCCGTAGGTCTTTGGCGATTATATATTTCACATGTGTTTGTATATCTTTGTTAACCCCAGTATTCTAATGTATCCAATCCTCACACCTTTTCATTTGGTTAACCATAAGTTTCTTTAATGAATCTGTGATTGCCTTTCTTCGTGGAAATATCTTCAAGGGTATCAATTTTTAGGTAACACCTATAAGTGATACCATAGGATATGTGTCTTTCGCTTTCTGAGTTACTTCAAGTTGTGTGAGTACCTGTAGACTCATCTATGGTGCTGCAAACGATGTTGTTTCCGTTTTTTCCTTGGCTAATATTCCATCTGTACATGTACCAGTTCTTCTTTGGCCATTCATCTTTTGAAGGACTTTGTGGTTGTTTTCATGTCTTGTCTATTGTAATACTGCTACAGTGCACTATTGCCTGCCTGTGTCATTCAATTGTGTCTTCCTAGATCATAGGCCCAAGGACTGGGCCCGCTGAATCATATGGTAGCTCAAAATTTACCTTTTAAAGACACCTTTTTCTGTTTTTATTAGTGGCTGTTACCAGTTTACATCCCACTTAAAGTTGAGAGTATGCATTTCTCCACAACCCCTTCGGCATTTATTGTTTGTAGTTGTTTTGCTGATGGTCATTCTCACTGGAATGCGCTGATACCTTTTTGTGGTTGAATTTGCATGCGTCTAATAATTCCTTATATTGAGATATTAGCCATATGCTTTCTCTTTCTTTTTAAAGAGTCGAACTTACAGTTTCAAATTGTTTTCATGTAGTATGTGCCACATTTTGAATTTTTTTGGCGATTACCTCCCTCAAGACAGTAAAACAAACAAACAAAAAGACATTTAGACGGCAGGTGTCATTTGCCGCCCCGAAGTTCTTGTGGATATGAAGTGAGCATTAGCACAGCTTTTAAAGCTGCTGTTGTGGGTAACAGCCACAGGGCGGTAGCATTTCGACATTACACACTCTGGTTCCTAGGGAAACAGAATCTTCCTGAAAGTTGTGTTTCTCGGTTTTACATTAGAGTGGAATGTGCCCGGATAAACCTCCAAAAGCTTATGTCTCCTTCCTTATGTCTGTTTATAAAATTTAATTTATATTTTTTCTCAGAGTAATATTCCATTGTGTATATGGACCACTTCTTCTTTGTGCATTCATCTGTTGATGGACATTTTGGTTGCTTCCAAGTCTTGGCTGTGGTAAATATTGCTGCAAGGCAGGATTGCTAGCCTGTGTCTTTTTGATTCTCGTCTTCTCAGGTGATAGGCCCAGCAGTGGTCCTGCTGGATTGAATCGTAGCTCCATGTTTACCTTGTGAAGGCTCCTCCATTCTGTTTTCATTGATGGCTCTTACCAGTTTACATCCCACTTAGAGCTGAGGGTACGCAATTCTCCACAACCCCTTTGGCATTTATTGTTTGCAGAACTTTTGCTGATGGTCATTCGGATACATTTCTCTAGGCTGGATTTGCATGTCTTTAATAATTCCTAATGTTGAGCGTTCTGCCACGCCTTTGTTGTTGTTGTTGTTGTTTAAAAACAAAAGAAAAAAAGTGTGAGTAAAATATACCTGTTGAAATTGTCGTGTTGAAATGTTGCCCTGTTTTGAATTTCTGGGTCTATTTTCGATCCCAGGACTTTTTTTTGATGGCAGGTGTCATTTACAGGTCTGCAATTATTGTGAATATTAAGTGACCATTATCCCTGGGTTAACAGCTGCTGTTGCAGGATACGGTCACAAGGCTGCAGCATTTCTCCATGCCCAAATCTGGTTACTAGGGCAACAGAGCCTTCCTGGAAGTCCTGTTCCTAGGTTGTAAATTAGAATGGAATGTGCCAGGAAAAACCCCCATAAGTTTGTCTCATTACGTCTTGTCCGTTTTGTAAATTTAAATTTTATTTGTTATCACAGCAAATTTGATTAGAATGTTTTGTTTGTTCTAGGTGTGCAAGATGTGGTTTTCTTACACATATACATATATCTATTCATCTTCGGATCCCTACCCAATGTAGGTTATGACACAGTGTTGAGTAGTCTTCTCTCGGAATTCCGTAGGTCTTTGGTGATTATATATTTCACCTGTGTTTGTATATCTCTGTTAACCCCAATATCCTAATGTATCCAATCTTCACAACTTTCCAATTGGTTATCCAAAAGTTTAAGAAATCTGTGATTGCCTTTCTCTGTGGAAATACCTTCATTGGTATCAATTTTTAGGTAACACCTGTAATTGATATAATAGGGTATGTGTCTTTCGCCTTCTGACTTACTGCCAGTTGTGTGATTACCTCCAGACTCATCCATGGTTCTGCAGACTGCATTGTTTCATTTTTTTTTCGTGACTAATATTCCCTGTGTACCCATACCAGTTCTTCTGTGTCCATTCGTCTCTTGATGGACTTTTTGGTTTTTTCCATGTCTTGGCTATTTTAATACTGCCGAAGTGCAGTTTTGCCTGCCTGTGTCTTTATATTTCTGTCTCCCTAGGTTATAGGCCAAGGGGTGGGCTTGCAGGGTCATATGGTATCTCAATGTTTACCTGTTAAAGGCAGCTCCATTCTGTTTTCCTTCGTGGCACTTACCAGTTTACGAGCCACTTAAAGTTGAGGGTATGAATTTCGCCACAACCCCTTCAGGATTTATTGTTTGTATTTTTTTGCTGATGGTCATTCTGACCGGTGTGAGCTGATACCTTTTTGTGGCTGGATTTGCATATGTCTTATAATTCCTTATATGGAGCTTATAGCCATGTACTTTTTGGTTGTTTTTTAAAGAGTGAGTACAGCTTACCTATTCAAATGGTTTCTTGAAGTCTGTGCCATATTTTGAATTCTTTTGGCCATTACCTCCCTCAACACATTTTGTTGGCAGGTGTCATTTATAGCCCTGCAGTCCTTGGGCAGGCATATGAAGTGTCCTTTAGCACAGGTTTTAAAACTGCTGTTGCGGCAAAGGGCCACAGGGCGGCAGGATTTCTACATTCCCCACTGGTTACGAGGGAAAAAGTACCTGCCTGGAAGTAGTGTTCCTTGGTTGTAAATTCGAGTGGATTGTGCACGGATACACCTCCAAAGCTTATGTCTCCTTAACTTAGGTTTGTTTTTTATATTTAATTTATATTTTTTATCGGAGTAATATTCCTTTGTGTCCGTGGACCACTTCTTCTTTGTGCATTCATCTGTTGATGGAAATTTTGGTTGTTCCAAGTCTTGGCTAGGGTACATAGTGCTGCAGTGTACGATTGTCAACCTGTTTCTTTTGATTCTGGTCTTCTCAGGTGATAGGGCCCGTAATGGGCCTACCAGGTCATATGGTGGCTCAATTTTTACCTTTAAACCCACCTCCTTTCTGTTCTCACTATTGGCTGTTCCCAGTTGACATCCCACCAGCAGCTAGAGGGCACACAGGTCTCTACAACCCCTTGAGTATTTATTGTTTAGAGATTTTTGCTTATGATCATTCTGACTGTTGTCAGGTAAAAGTTTTTGTAGGTTGCATTTGCATATCTTTCTTAATTCCTGACGTTGAGCTTTTTCCATGGCCTTTATTGTTAAACAAACAAACAAAAAATAGAACGAAAAAAATGTATAAGTTAAATATGCCTCTTGAAATTGTCTTCTTGAAAGGTTGCCCTCTTTTGAATTTTTTCGTCGATATTTGAACCCAGGATACTTTTTGAGGGCAGGTGTCATTTACAGAGCTGCAATTCTCGTGAGTATTAAGTGACCCTTAGCACTGTGTTTAAATCTGCTTTTGCAGGAGACGGTCACAAGGCTGTGGCAGTTCTCCATTCCCAAATCTGGTTAACTAGGGCCAAAGAGCCTTCCTGGGTGTAACGTTCCAACTTGTAAATTAGAATGGAATGTGCCAGCAAAAACCTCCATAAGTTTATGTCTCATTCCTTCTTGTTGGCTTTCTTAATTTAATTTTTATTTGTTATCACAGCAAATTTGATTACAATGTTTTGTTTCTGCTAGGTGTGCAAGGTGTCATTGTTTTACACATATACATATATCTATTCATCTTCGGATCCATTTCCCATGTGGGTTATGACACAATGTTGAGTAGTCTTCTCTCGGTGTTCCGTAGGTCTTTGGTGCTTATATATTTCACATGTGTTGGTATATCTCTGTTTATCCCAATATCCTAATTTATCCAATCCTCACCCCTTTCCATTTGGTTAACCATGCGTTTGTTGATTGAATGTATGATTGCCTTTCTCTCTGAAAAATCTTCATTGGTATCCGTTTTTAGGTAACACCAATAAGTGATATCATAGGATATGTGTCCTTCGCTTTGTGACTTACTTCAAGTTGTGATTACCTGTGGACTCATCTATGGTGCTGCAGCCGGCATTGTTCCATTCTTTTCCTGGGCTAATATTGCACCTGTACACATACCAGTTCTTCGTTTCCATTCATCTGTTGATGGAGTTTTTGCTAGCTTCCATGTCTTGGCTATTGCAATAAGGCTGCAGTGCAGTTTTGCCTGCCTGTGTCTTTCTAATTCTGTCTTCTTAGGTCATATGCCCAGGAGTGTGCCTGCTGAATCCTATGGTACCTCAATGTGTACCTGTTAAAGGCACCTCCATTCGGTTTACATGATTTTCTCTTACCAGTTTAGTCCCTCTCAAAGATGAGGGTACGCATTTCTCCGCAGCCCCTTCAGCATTTATGGCTTGCAGAATTTTTGATGATGGTCATTCTGACCCATGTGAGCTGATACCTTTTTGTGGCTGGATTTGCATATGTCTTATAATTCCTTATATTGAGCTTATAGGCATGTACTTATACTTTTTGTTTTTTAAAGAGTGAGTCCAGCTTACCTATTCAAATGATTTGTTGAAGTAGGTGCCATATTTTGAATATTTTGGCCATTACCTCCCTCAACCCATTTTGTTGGCAGGTGTCATTTATAGCCCTGCAGTCCTTTTGAATATGAAGTGACCTTTAGCATAGGTTTTAAAGCTGCTGTTGCGGCACACGGCCACAGGGCGGCAGCGTTTCTACATTCCCCACTCTGGTTACTAGGGAAACAGTACCTTTATGAAGTAGTGTTCCTTGGTTGTAAATTAGAGTGGATTGTGCACGGATACACCCCCAAAGCTTATGTCTCCTTCCTTAGGTTTGTTTTTTATATTTAATTTATATTTTTTAATCGGAATAATATTCCTGTGTGTACATGGACCGCTTCTTCCTTGTGGATTCATCTGCTGATGGACATTTTGGTTGTTCCAAGTCTTGGCTAGTGGAAATAGTGCTACAGTGTAGGATTGTCAGCGTGTGTCTTTTGATTCTGGTCTTCTCAGGTGATAGGGCCCGTAATGGGCCCACCAGATCATATGTGAGCTCAATTTTTACCTTTAAACACACCTCCTTTCTTTTCTCACTACTGACTGTTACCATTTGACATCCCACCAGCAGCTAGAGGGTACTCAGTTCTCTAAAACCCCTTGATTATTTATTGTTTAGAGATTTTTTGCTGATGATCATTCTGACTGTGGTCTGGTAAAAGTTTTTGTAGATTGGGTTTGCGTGTCTTTATTAGTTCCTGATGGTGAGCTTTTCCCATGGTCTTTTTTGTTAAACCAAAAAAAAAGAAAAGAGAAAATGTGAGTTAAATATACCTGTTGAAATTGTCTTCTTGAAACCTTGCCCTCTTTTGAATTTTTTGGTCGATTTTCGAGGCCAGGATTTTTTTTGAGGGCGTGTGTCACTTACAGGCTTGCAATTGTTGTTACTATTTAGTGACCATTACACTGGGTTGAAAGCTGCTGTTGTGGGAAACGGCCACACGGCAGCAGCGTTTCTCCATTCCCAAACTGGATTACTAGGGCAGCAGAGCTTTCCTGGAGGTCGTGTTCCTAGGTTGTAAATTAGAATGGAATGTGCAAGGAAAAAACCCCATCAATTTATGTCTGAGTACATCTTCTTTGTGGTTTTAATTTTTTTAATCAGGGTAATGATTAGAATATTATTTATTCTAGGTGTACACAATCTAGTTCATTTGAACATTATATATATATATATATATTTATGTACAGGTCCTCTTCCCATATAAATTAATACAGAGTGTTCAGAACCTTCCTGGAAGTAGGGTTCCTAGGTTGTAAAGTAGAATGGAATGTGCCAGTTAAAACCCCCATAAGTTTATGTCTCATTACTTCTTGTTCATTTTTTTAATTTAATGTTTATTTTTAGTTTTGGTAACCACAAATCTGATTACAATGTTTCATTTGTTCTAGGTGTGGAAGATGTGGTTCTTTTATACATATATCTATTTATCTTCGGATCCATTTCCCCTGTGGGTTATGACACAATGTTGAGTCGTCTTCTCTTGGAATTCCGTAGGTCTTTGGCGATTATATATTTCACATGTGTTTGTATATCTTTGTTAACCCCAGTATTCTAATGTATCCAATCCTCACACCTTTTCATTTGGTTAACCATAAGTTTCTTTAATGAATCTGTGATTGCCTTTCTTCGTGGAAATATCTTCAAGGGTATCAATTTTTAGGTAACACCTATAAGTGATACCATAGGATATGTGTCTTTCGCTTTCTGAGTTACTTCAAGTTGTGTGAGTACCTGTAGACTCATCTATGGTGCTGCAAACGATGTTGTTTCCGTTTTTTCCTTGGCTAATATTCCATCTGTACATGTACCAGTTCTTCTTTGGCCATTCATCTTTTGAAGGACTTTTTGGTTGTTTTCATGTCTTGTCTATTGTAATACTGCTACAGTGCACTATTGCCTGCCTGTGTCATTCAATTGTGTCTTCCTAGATCATAGGCCCAAGGACTGGGCCCGCTGAATCATATGGTAGCTCAAAATTTACCTTTTAAAGACACCTTTTTCTGTTTTTATTAGTGGCTGTTACCAGTTTACATCCCACTTAAAGTTGAGAGTATGCATTTCTCCACAACCCCTTCGGCATTTATTGTTTGTAGTTGTTTTGCTGATGGTCATTCTCACTGGAATGCGCTGATACCTTTTTGTGGTTGAATTTGCATGCGTCTAATAATTCCTTATATTGAGATATTAGCCATATGCTTTCTCTTTCTTTTTAAAGAGTCGAACTTACAGTTTCAAATTGTTTTCATGTAGTATGTGCCACATTTTGAATTTTTTTGGCGATTACCTCCCTCAAGACAGTAAAACAAACAAACAAAAAGACATTTAGACGGCAGGTGTCATTTGCCGCCCCGAAGTTCTTGTGGATATGAAGTGAGCATTAGCACAGCTTTTAAAGCTGCTGTTGTGGGTAACAGCCACAGGGCGGTAGCATTTCGACATTACACACTCTGGTTCCTAGGGAAACAGAATCTTCCTGAAAGTTGTGTTTCTCGGTTTTACATTAGAGTGGAATGTGCCCGGATAAACCTCCAAAAGCTTATGTCTCCTTCCTTATGTCTGTTTATAAAATTTAATTTATATTTTTTCTCAGAGTAATATTCCATTGTGTATATGGACCACTTCTTCTTTGTGCATTCATCTGTTGATGGACATTTTGGTTGCTTCCAAGTCTTGGCTGTGGTAAATATTGCTGCAAGGCAGGATTGCTAGCCTGTGTCTTTTTGATTCTCGTCTTCTCAGGTGATAGGCCCAGCAGTGGGCCTGCTGGATTGAATCGTAGCTCCATGTTTACCTTGTGAAGGCTCCTCCATTCTGTTTTCATTGATGGCTCTTACCAGTTTACATCCCACTTAGAGCTGAGGGTACGCAATTCTCCACAACCCCTTTGGCATTTATTGTTTGCAGAACTTTTGCTGATGGTCATTCGGATACATTTCTCTAGGCTGGATTTGCATGTCTTTAATAATTCCTAATGTTGAGCGTTCTGCCACGCCTTTGTTGTTGTTGTTGTTGTTTAAAAACAAAAGAAAAAAAGTGTGAGTAAAATATACCTGTTGAAATTGTCGTGTTGAAATGTTGCCCTGTTTTGAATTTCTGGGTCTATTTTCGATCCCAGGACTTTTTTTTGATGGCAGGTGTCATTTACAGGTCTGCAATTATTGTGAATATTAAGTGACCATTATCCCTGGGTTAACAGCTGCTGTTGCAGGATACGGTCACAAGGCTGCAGCATTTCTCCATGCCCAAATCTGGTTACTAGGGCAACAGAGCCTTCCTGGAAGTCCTGTTCCTAGGTTGTAAATTAGAATGGAATGTGCCAGGAAAAACCCCCATAAGTTTGTCTCATTACGTCTTGTCCGTTTTGTAAATTTAAATTTTATTTGTTATCACAGCAAATTTGATTAGAATGTTTTGTTTGTTCTAGGTGTGCAAGATGTGGTTTTCTTACACATATACATATATCTATTCATCTTCGGATCCCTACCCAATGTAGGTTATGACACAGTGTTGAGTAGTCTTCTCTCGGAATTCCGTAGGTCTTTGGTGATTATATATTTCACCTGTGTTTGTATATCTCTGTTAACCCCAATATCCTAATGTATCCAATCTTCACAACTTTCCAATTGGTTATCCAAAAGTTTAAGAAATCTGTGATTGCCTTTCTCTGTGGAAATACCTTCATTGGTATCAATTTTTAGGTAACACCTGTAATTGATATAATAGGGTATGTGTCTTTCGCCTTCTGACTTACTGCCAGTTGTGTGATTACCTCCAGACTCATCCATGGTTCTGCAGACTGCATTGTTTCATTTTTTTTTCGTGACTAATATTCCCTGTGTACCCATACCAGTTCTTCTGTGTCCATTCGTCTCTTGATGGACTTTTTGGTTTTTTCCATGTCTTGGCTATTTTAATACTGCCGAAGTGCAGTTTTGCCTGCCTGTGTCTTTATATTTCTGTCTCCCTAGGTTATAGGCCAAGGGGTGGGCTTGCAGGGTCATATGGTATCTCAATGTTTACCTGTTAAAGGCAGCTCCATTCTGTTTTCCTTCGTGGCACTTACCAGTTTACGAGCCACTTAAAGTTGAGGGTATGAATTTCGCCACAACCCCTTCAGGATTTATTGTTTGTATTTTTTTGCTGATGGTCATTCTGACCGGTGTGAGCTGATACCTTTTTGTGGCTGGATTTGCATATGTCTTATAATTCCTTATATGGAGCTTATAGCCATGTACTTTTTGGTTGTTTTTTAAAGAGTGAGTACAGCTTACCTATTCAAATGGTTTCTTGAAGTCTGTGCCATATTTTGAATTCTTTTGGCCATTACCTCCCTCAACACATTTTGTTGGCAGGTGTCATTTATAGCCCTGCAGTCCTTGGGCAGGCATATGAAGTGTCCTTTAGCACAGGTTTTAAAACTGCTGTTGCGGCAAAGGGCCACAGGGCGGCAGGATTTCTACATTCCCCACTGGTTACGAGGGAAAAAGTACCTGCCTGGAAGTAGTGTTCCTTGGTTGTAAATTCGAGTGGATTGTGCACGGATACACCTCCAAAGCTTATGTCTCCTTAACTTAGGTTTGTTTTTTATATTTAATTTATATTTTTTATCGGAGTAATATTCCTTTGTGTCCGTGGACCACTTCTTCTTTGTGCATTCATCTGTTGATGGAAATTTTGGTTGTTCCAAGTCTTGGCTAGGGTACATAGTGCTGCAGTGTACGATTGTCAACCTGTTTCTTTTGATTCTGGTCTTCTCAGGTGATAGGGCCCGTAATGGGCCTACCAGGTCATATGGTGGCTCAATTTTTACCTTTAAACCCACCTCCTTTCTGTTCTCACTATTGGCTGTTCCCAGTTGACATCCCACCAGCAGCTAGAGGGCACACAGGTCTCTACAACCCCTTGAGTATTTATTGTTTAGAGATTTTTGCTTATGATCATTCTGACTGTTGTCAGGTAAAAGTTTTTGTAGGTTGCATTTGCATATCTTTCTTAATTCCTGACGTTGAGCTTTTTCCATGGCCTTTATTGTTAAACAAACAAACAAAAAATAGAACGAAAAAAATGTATAAGTTAAATATGCCTCTTGAAATTGTCTTCTTGAAAGGTTGCCCTCTTTTGAATTTTTTCGTCGATATTTGAACCCAGGATATTTTTTGAGGGCAGGTGTCATTTAAAGAGCTGCAATTCTCGTGAATATTAAGTGACCCTTAGCACTGTGTTTAAATCTGCTTTTGCAGGAGACGGTCACAAGGCTGTGGCAGTTCTCCATTCCCAAATCTGGTTAACTAGGGCCAAAGAGCCTTCCTGGGTGTAACGTTCCAACTTGTAAATTAGAATGGAATGTGCCAGCAAAAACCTCCATAAGTTTATGTCTCATTCCTTCTTGTTGGCTTTCTTAATTTAATTTTTATTTGTTATCACAGCAAATTTGATTACAATGTTTTGTTTCTGCTAGGTGTGCAAGGTGTCATTGTTTTACACATATACATATATCTATTCATCTTCGGATCCATTTCCCATGTGGGTTATGACACAATGTTGAGTAGTCTTCTCTCGGTGTTCCGTAGGTCTTTGGTGCTTATATATTTCACATGTGTTGGTATATCTCTGTTTATCCCAATATCCTAATTTATCCAATCCTCACCCCTTTCCATTTGGTTAACCATGCGTTTGTTGATTGAATGTATGATTGCCTTTCTCTCTGAAAAATCTTCATTGGTATCCGTTTTTAGGTAACACCAATAAGTGATATCATAGGATATGTGTCCTTCGCTTTGTGACTTACTTCAAGTTGTGATTACCTGTGGACTCATCTATGGTGCTGCAGCCGGCATTGTTCCATTCTTTTCCTGGGCTAATATTGCACCTGTACATATACCAGTTCTTCGTTTCCATTCATCTGTTGATGGAGTTTTTGCTAGCTTCCATGTCTTGGCTATTGCAATAAGGCTGCAGTGCAGTTTTGCCTGCCTGTGTCTTTCTAATTCTGTCTTCTTAGGTCATATGCCCAGGAGTGTGCCTGCTGAATCCTATGGTACCTCAATGTGTACCTGTTAAAGGCACCTCCATTCGGTTTACATGATTTTCTCTTACCAGTTTAGTCCCACTCAAAGATGAGGGTACGCATTTCTCCGCAGCCCCTTCAGCATTTATGGCTTGCAGAATTTTTGATGATGGTCATTCTGACCCATGTGAGCTGATACCTTTTTGTGGCTGGATTTGCATATGTCTTATAATTCCTTATATTGAGCTTATAGGCATGTACTTATACTTTTTGTTTTTTAAAGAGTGAGTCCAGCTTACCTATTCAAATGATTTGTTGAAGTAGGTGCCATATTTTGAATATTTTGGCCATTACCTCCCTCAACCCATTTTGTTGGCAGGTGTCATTTATAGCCCTGCAGTCCTTTTGAATATGAAGTGACCTTTAGCATAGGTTTTAAAGCTGCTGTTGCAGCACACGGCCACAGGGCGGCAGCGTTTCTACATTCCCCACTCTGGTTACTAGGGAAACAGTACCTTTATGAAGTAGTGTTCCTTGGTTGTAAATTAGAGTGGATTGTGCACGGATACACCCCCAAAGCTTATGTCTCCTTCCTTAGGTTTGTTTTTTATATTTAATTTATATTTTTTAATCGGAATAATATTCCTGTGTGTACATGGACCGCTTCTTCCTTGTGGATTCATCTGCTGATGGACATTTTGGTTGTTCCAAGTCTTGGCTAGTGGAAATAGTGCTACAGTGTAGGATTGTCAGCGTGTGTCTTTTGATTCTGGTCTTCTCAGGTGATAGGGCCCGTAATGGGCCCACCAGATCATATGTGAGCTCAATTTTTACCTTTAAACACACCTCCTTTCTTTTCTCACTACTGACTGTTACCATTTGACATCCCACCAGCAGCTAGAGGGTACTCAGTTCTCTAAAACCCCTTGATTATTTATTGTTTAGAGATTTTTTGCTGATGATCATTCTGACTGTGGTCTGGTAAAAGTTTTTGTAGATTGGGTTTGCGTGTCTTTATTAGTTCCTGATGGTGAGCTTTTCCCATGGTCTTTTTTGTTAAACCAAAAAAAAGGAAAAGAGAAAATGTGAGTTAAATATACCTGTTGAAATTGTCTTCTTGAAACCTTGCCCTCTTTTGAATTTTTTGGTCGATTTTCGAGGCCAGGATTTTTTTTGAGGGCGTGTGTCACTTACAGGCTTGCAATTGTTGTTACTATTTAGTGACCATTACACTGGGTTGAAAGCTGCTGTTGTGGGAAACGGCCACACGGCAGCAGCGTTTCTCCATTCCCAAACTGGATTACTAGGGCAGCAGAGCTTTCCTGGAGGTCGTGTTCCTAGGTTGTAAATTAGAATGGAATGTGCAAGGAAAAAACCCCATCAATTTATGTCTGAGTACATCTTCTTTGTGGTTTTAATTTTTTTAATCAGGGTAATGATTAGAATATTATTTATTCTAGGTGTACACAATCTAGTTCATTTGAGCATCTTTATATATATATATATATATATATATTTATGTACAGGTCCTCTTCCCATATAAATTAATACAGAGTGTTCAGAACCTTCCTGGAAGTAGGGTTCCTAGGTTGTAAAGTAGAATGGAATGTGCCAGTTAAAACCCCCATAAGTTTATGTCTCATTACTTCTTGTTCATTTTTTTAATTTAATGTTTATTTTTAGTTTTGGTAACCACAAATCTGATTACAATGTTTCATTTGTTCTAGGTGTGGAAGATGTGGTTCTTTTATACATATATCTATTTATCTTCGGATCCATTTCCCCTGTGGGTTATGACACAATGTTGAGTCGTCTTCTCTTGGAATTCCGTAGGTCTTTGGCGATTATATATTTCACATGTGTTTGTATATCTTTGTTAACCCCAGTATTCTAATGTATCCAATCCTCACACCTTTTCATTTGGTTAACCATAAGTTTCTTTAATGAATCTGTGATTGCCTTTCTTCGTGGAAATATCTTCAAGGGTATCAATTTTTAGGTAACACCTATAAGTGATACCATAGGATATGTGTCTTTCGCTTTCTGAGTTACTTCAAGTTGTGTGAGTACCTGTAGACTCATCTATGGTGCTGCAAACGATGTTGTTTCTGTTTTTTCCTTGGCTAATATTCCATCTGTACATGTACCAGTTCTTCTTTGGCCATTCATCTTTTGAAGGACTTTTTGGTTGTTTTCATGTCTTGTCTATTGTAATACTGCTACAGTGCACTATTGCCTGCCTGTGTCATTCAATTCTGTCTTCCTAGATCATAGGCCCAGGATTGGGCCCGCTGAATCATATGGTAGCTCAAAATTTACCTTTTAAAGACACCTTTTTCTGTTTTTATTAGTGGCTGTTACCAGTTTACATCCCACTTAAAGTTGAGAGTATGCATTTCTCCACAACCCCTTCGGCATTTATTGTTTGTAGTTGTTTTGCTGATGGTCATTCTCACTGGAATGCGCTGATACCTTTTTGTGGTTGAATTTGCATGCGTCTAATAATTCCTTATATTGAGATATTAGCCATATGCTTTCTCTTTCTTTTTAAAGAGTCGAACTTACAGTTTCAAATTGTTTTCATGTAGTATGTGCCACATTTTGAATTTTTTTGGCGATTACCTCCCTCAAGACATTAAAACAAACAAACAAAAAGACATTTAGACGGCAGGTGTCATTTGCCGCCCCGAAGTTCTTGTGGATATGAAGTGAGCATTAGCACAGCTTTTAAAGCTGCTGTTGTGGGTAACAGCCACAGGGCGGTAGCATTTCGACATTACACACTCTGGTTCCTAGGGAAACAGAATCTTCCTGAAAGTTGTGTTTCTCGGTTTTACATTAGAGTGGAATGTGCCCGGATAAACCTCCAAAAGCTTATGTCTCCTTCCTTATGTCTGTTTATAAAATTTAATTTATATTTTTTCTCAGAGTAATATTCCATTGTGTATATGGACCACTTCTTCTTTGTGCATTCATCTGTTGATGGACATTTTGGTTGCTTCCAAGTCTTGGCTGTGGTAAATATTGCTGCAAGGCAGGATTGCTAGCCTGTGTCTTTTTGATTCTCGTCTTCTCAGGTGATAGGCCCAGCAGTGGGCCTGCTGGATTGAATCGTAGCTCCATGTTTACCTTGTGAAGGCTCCTCCATTCTGTTTTCATTGATGGCTCTTACCAGTTTACATCCCACTTAGAGCTGAGGGTACGCAATTCTCCACAACCCCTTTGGCATTTATTGTTTGCAGAACTTTTGCTGATGGTCATTCGGATACATTTCTCTAGGCTGGATTTGCATGTCTTTAATAATTCCTAATGTTGAGCGTTCTGCCACGCCTTTGTTGTTGTTGTTGTTGTTTAAAAACAAAAGAAAAAAAGTGTGAGTAAAATATACCTGTTGAAATTGTCGTGTTGAAATGTTGCCCTGTTTTGAATTTCTGGGTCTATTTTCGATCCCAGGACTTTTTTTTGATGGCAGGTGTCATTTACAGGTCTGCAATTATTGTGAATATTAAGTGACCATTATCCCTGGGTTAACAGCTGCTGTTGCAGGATACGGTCACAAGGCTGCAGCATTTCTCCATGCCCAAATCTGGTTACTAGGGCAACAGAGCCTTCCTGGAAGTCCTGTTCCTAGGTTGTAAATTAGAATGGAATGTGCCAGGAAAAACCCCCATAAGTTTGTCTCATTACGTCTTGTCCGTTTTGTAAATTTAAATTTTATTTGTTATCACAGCAAATTTGATTAGAATGTTTTGTTTGTTCTAGGTGTGCAAGATGTGGTTTTCTTACACATATACATATATCTATTCATCTTCGGATCCCTACCCAATGTAGGTTATGACACAGTGTTGAGTAGTCTTCTCTCGGAATTCCGTAGGTCTTTGGTGATTATATATTTCACCTGTGTTTGTATATCTCTGTTAACCCCAATATCCTAATGTATCCAATCTTCACAACTTTCCAATTGGTTATCCAAAAGTTTAAGAAATCTGTGATTGCCTTTCTCTGTGGAAATACCTTCATTGGTATCAATTTTTAGGTAACACCTGTAATTGATATAATAGGGTATGTGTCTTTCGCCTTCTGACTTACTGCCAGTTGTGTGATTACCTCCAGACTCATCCATGGTTCTGCAGACTGCATTGTTTCATTTTCTTTTCATGACTAATATTCCCTGTGTACCCATACCAGTTCTTCTGTGTCCATTCGTCTCTTGATGGACTTTTTGGTTTTTTCCATGTCTTGGCTATTTTAATACTGCCGAAGTGCAGTTTTGCCTGCCTGTGTCTTTATATTTCTGTCTCCCTAGGTTATAGGCCAAGGGGTGGGCTTGCAGGGTCATATGGTATCTCAATGTTTACCTGTTAAAGGCAGCTCCATTCTGTTTTCCTTCGTGGCACTTACCAGTTTACGAGCCACTTAAAGTTGAGGGTATGAATTTCGCCACAACCCCTTCAGGATTTATTGTTTGTATTTTTTTGCTGATGGTCATTCTGACCGGTGTGAGCTGATACCTTTTTGTGGCTGGATTTGCATATGTCTTATAATTCCTTATATGGAGCTTATAGCCATGTACTTTTTGGTTGTTTTTTAAAGAGTGAGTACAGCTTACCTATTCAAATGGTTTCTTGAAGTCTGTGCCATATTTTGAATTCTTTTGGCCATTACCTCCCTCAACACATTTTGTTGGCAGGTGTCATTTATAGCCCTGCAGTCCTTGGGCAGGCATATGAAGTGTCCTTTAGCACAGGTTTTAAAACTGCTGTTGCGGCAAAGGGCCACAGGGCGGCAGGATTTCTACATTCCCCACTGGTTACGAGGGAAAAAGTACCTGCCTGGAAGTAGTGTTCCTTGGTTGTAAATTCGAGTGGATTGTGCACGGATACACCTCCAAAGCTTATGTCTCCTTAACTTAGGTTTGTTTTTTATATTTAATTTATATTTTTTATCGGAGTAATATTCCTTTGTGTCCGTGGACCACTTCTTCTTTGTGCATTCATCTGTTGATGGAAATTTTGGTTGTTCCAAGTCTTGGCTAGGGTACATAGTGCTGCAGTGTACGATTGTCAACCTGTTTCTTTTGATTCTGGTCTTCTCAGGTGATAGGGCCCGTAATGGGCCTACCAGGTCATATGGTGGCTCAATTTTTACCTTTAAACCCACCTCCTTTCTGTTCTCACTATTGGCTGTTCCCAGTTGACATCCCACCAGCAGCTAGAGGGCACACAGGTCTCTACAACCCCTTGAGTATTTATTGTTTAGAGATTTTTGCTTATGATCATTCTGACTGTTGTCAGGTAAAAGTTTTTGTAGGTTGCATTTGCATATCTTTCTTAATTCCTGACGTTGAGCTTTTTCCATGGCCTTTATTGTTAAACAAACAAACAAAAAATAGAACGAAAAAAATGTATAAGTTAAATATGCCTCTTGAAATTGTCTTCTTGAAAGGTTGCCCTCTTTTGAATTTTTTCGTCGATATTTGAACCCAGGATACTTTTTGAGGGCAGGTGTCATTTACAGAGCTGCAATTCTCGTGAATATTAAGTGACCCTTAGCACTGTGTTTAAATCTGCTTTTGCAGGAGACGGTCACAAGGCTGCGGCAGTTCTCCATTCCCAAATCTGGTTAACTAGGGCCAAAGAGCCTTCCTGGGTGTAACGTTCCAACTTGTAAATTAGAATGGAATGTGCCAGCAAAAACCTCCATAAGTTTATGTCTCATTCCTTCTTGTTGGCTTTCTTAATTTAATTTTTATTTGTTATCACAGCAAATTTGATTACAATGTTTTGTTTCTGCTAGGTGTGCAAGGTGTCATTGTTTTACACATATACATATATCTATTCATCTTCGGATCCATTTCCCATGTGGGTTATGACACAATGTTGAGTAGTCTTCTCTCGGTGTTCCGTAGGTCTTTGGTGCTTATATATTTCACATGTGTTGGTATATCTCTGTTTATCCCAATATCCTAATTTATCCAATCCTCACCCCTTTCCATTTGGTTAACCATGCGTTTGTTGATTGAATGTATGATTGCCTTTCTCTCTGAAAAATCTTCATTGGTATCCGTTTTTAGGTAACACCAATAAGTGATATCATAGGATATGTGTCCTTCGCTTTGTGACTTACTTCAAGTTGTGATTACCTGTGGACTCATCTATGGTGCTGCAGCCGGCATTGTTCCATTCTTTTCCTGGGCTAATATTGCACCTGTACACATACCAGTTCTTCGTTTCCATTCATCTGTTGATGGAGTTTTTGCTAGCTTCCATGTCTTGGCTATTGCAATAAGGCTGCAGTGCAGTTTTGCCTGCCTGTGTCTTTCTAATTCTGTCTTCTTAGGTCATATGCCCAGGAGTGTGCCTGCTGAATCCTATGGTACCTCAATGTGTACCTGTTAAAGGCACCTCCATTCGGTTTACATGATTTTCTCTTACCAGTTTAGTCCCTCTCAAAGATGAGGGTACGCATTTCTCCGCAGCCCCTTCAGCATTTATGGCTTGCAGAATTTTTGATGATGGTCATTCTGACCCATGTGAGCTGATACCTTTTTGTGGCTGGCTTTGCATATGTCTTATAATTCCTTATATTGAGCTTATAGGCATGTACTTATACTTTTTGCTTTTTAAAGAGTGAGTCCAGCTTACCTATTCAAATGATTTGTTGAAGTAGGTGCCATATTTTGAATATTTTGGCCATTACCTCCCTCAACCCATTTTGTTGGCAGTTGTCATTTATAGCCCTGCAGTCCTTTTGAATATGAAGTGACCTTTAGCATAGGTTTTAAAGCTGCTGTTGCGGCACACGGCCACAGGGCGGCAGCGTTTCTACATTCCCCACTCTGGTTACTAGGGAAACAGTACCTTTATGAAGTAGTGTTCCTTGGTTGTAAATTAGAGTGGATTGTGCACGGATACACCCCCAAAGCTTATGTCTCCTTCCTTAGGTTTGTTTTTTATATTTAATTTATATTTTTTAATCGGAATAATATTTCTGTGTGTACATGGACCGCTTCTTCCTTGTGGATTCATCTGCTGATGGACATTTTGGTTGTTCCAAGTCTTGGCTAGTGGAAATAGTGCTACAGTGTAGGATTGTCAGCGTGTGTCTTTTGATTCTGGTCTTCTCAGGTGATAGGGCCCGTAATGGGCCCACCAGATCATATGTGAGCTCAATTTTTACCTTTAAACACACCTCCTTTCTTTTCTCACTACTGACTGTTACCATTTGACATCCCACCAGCAGCTAGAGGGTACTCAGTTCTCTAAAACCCCTTGATTATTTATTGTTTAGAGATTTTTTGCTGATGATCATTCTGACTGTGGTCTGGTAAAAGTTTTTGTAGATTGGGTTTGCGTGTCTTTATTAGTTCCTGATGGTGAGCTTTTCCCATGGTCTTTTTTGTTAAACCAAAAAAAAAGAAAAGAGAAAATGTGAGTTAAATATACCTGTTGAAATTGTCTTCTTGAAACCTTGCCCTCTTTTGAATTTTTTGGTCGATTTTCGAGGCCAGGATTTTTTTTGAGGGCGTGTGTCACTTACAGGCTTGCAATTGTTGTTACTATTTAGTGACCATTACACTGGGTTGAAAGCTGCTGTTGTGGGAAACGGCCACACGGCAGCAGCGTTTCTCCATTCCCAAACTGGATTACTAGGGCAGCAGAGCTTTCCTGGAGGTCGTGTTCCTAGGTTGTAAATTAGAATGGAATGTGCAAGGAAAAAACCCCATCAATTTATGTCTGAGTACATCTTCTTTGTGGTTTTAATTTTTTTAATCAGGGTAATGATTAGAATATTATTTATTCTAGGTGTACACAATCTAGTTCATTTGAACATTATATATATATATATATATATATATTTATGTACAGGTCCTCTTCCCATATAAATTAATACAGAGTGTTCAGAACCTTCCTGGAAGTAGGGTTCCTAGGTTGTAAAGTAGAATGGAATGTGCCAGTTAAAACCCCCATAAGTTTATGTCTCATTACTTCTTGTTCATTTTTTTAATTTAATGTTTATTTTTAGTTTTGGTAACCACAAATCTGATTACAATGTTTCATTTGTTCTAGGTGTGGAAGATGTGGTTCTTTTATACATATATCTATTTATCTTCGGATCCATTTCCCCTGTGGGTTATGACACAATGTTGAGTAGTCTTCTCTTGGAATTCCGTAGGTCTTTGGCGATTATATATTTCACATGTGTTTGTATATCTTTGTTAACCCCAGTATTCTAATGTATCCAATCCTCACACCTTTTCATTTGGTTAACCATAAGTTTCTTTAATGAATCTGTGATTGCCTTTCTTCGTGGAAATATCTTCAAGGGTATCAATTTTTAGGTAACACCTATAAGTGATACCATAGGATATGTGTCTTTCGCTTTCTGAGTTACTTCAAGTTGTGTGAGTACCTGTAGACTCATCTATGGTGCTGCAAACGATGTTGTTTCCGTTTTTTCCTTGGCTAATATTCCATCTGTACATGTACCAGTTCTTCTTTGGCCATTCATCTTTTGAAGGACTTTTTGGTTGTTTTCATGTCTTGTCTATTGTAATACTGCTACAGTGCACTATTGCCTGCCTGTGTCATTCAATTCTGTCTTCCTAGATCATAGGCCCAGGATTGGGCCCGCTGAATCATATGGTAGCTCAAAATTTACCTTTTAAAGACACCTTTTTCTGTTTTTATTAGTGGCTGTTACCAGTTTACATCCCACTTAAAGTTGAGAGTATGCATTTCTCCACAACCCCTTCGGCATTTATTGTTTGTAGTTGTTTTGCTGATGGTCATTCTCACTGGAATGCGCTGATACCTTTTTGTGGTTGAATTTGCATGCGTCTAATAATTCCTTATATTGAGATATTAGCCATATGCTTTCTCTTTCTTTTTAAAGAGTCGAACTTACAGTTTCAAATTGTTTTCATGTAGTATGTGCCACATTTTGAATTTTTTTGGCGATTACCTCCCTCAAGACATTAAAACAAACAAACAAAAAGACATTTAGACGGCAGGTGTCATTTGCCGCCCCGAAGTTCTTGTGGATATGAAGTGAGCATTAGCACAGCTTTTAAAGCTGCTGTTGTGGGTAACAGCCACAGGGCGGTAGCATTTCGACATTACACACTCTGGTTCCTAGGGAAACAGAATCTTCCTGAAAGTTGTGTTTCTCGGTTTTACATTAGAGTGGAATGTGCCCGGATAAACCTCCAAAAGCTTATGTCTCCTTCCTTATGTCTGTTTATAAAATTTAATTTATATTTTTTCTCAGAGTAATATTCCATTGTGTATATGGACCACTTCTTCTTTGTGCATTCATCTGTTGATGGACATTTTGGTTGCTTCCAAGTCTTGGCTGTGGTAAATATTGCTGCAAGGCAGGATTGCTAGCCTGTGTCTTTTTGATTCTCGTCTTCTCAGGTGATAGGCCCAGCAGTGGGCCTGCTGGATTGAATCGTAGCTCCATGTTTACCTTGTGAAGGCTCCTCCATTCTGTTTTCATTGATGGCTCTTACCAGTTTACATCCCACTTAGAGCTGAGGGTACGCAATTCTCCACAACCCCTTTGGCATTTATTGTTTGCAGAACTTTTGCTGATGGTCATTCGGATACATTTCTCTAGGCTGGATTTGCATGTCTTTAATAATTCCTAATGTTGAGCGTTCTGCCACGCCTTTGTTGTTGTTGTTGTTGTTTAAAAACAAAAGAAAAAAAGTGTGAGTAAAATATACCTGTTGAAATTGTCGTGTTGAAATGTTGCCCTGTTTTGAATTTCTGGGTCTATTTTCGATCCCAGGACTTTTTTTTGATGGCAGGTGTCATTTACAGGTCTGCAATTATTGTGAATATTAAGTGACCATTATCCCTGGGTTAACAGCTGCTGTTGCAGGATACGGTCACAAGGCTGCAGCATTTCTCCATGCCCAAATCTGGTTACTAGGGCAACAGAGCCTTCCTGGAAGTCCTGTTCCTAGGTTGTAAATTAGAATGGAATGTGCCAGGAAAAACCCCCATAAGTTTGTCTCATTACGTCTTGTCCGTTTTGTAAATTTAAATTTTATTTGTTATCACAGCAAATTTGATTAGAATGTTTTGTTTGTTCTAGGTGTGCAAGATGTGGTTTTCTTACACATATACATATATCTATTCATCTTCGGATCCCTACCCAATGTAGGTTATGACACAGTGTTGAGTAGTCTTCTCTCGGAATTCCGTAGGTCTTTGGTGATTATATATTTCACCTGTGTTTGTATATCTCTGTTAACCCCAATATCCTAATGTATCCAATCTTCACAACTTTCCAATTGGTTATCCAAAAGTTTAAGAAATCTGTGATTGCCTTTCTCTGTGGAAATACCTTCATTGGTATCAATTTTTAGGTAACACCTGTAATTGATATAATAGGGTATGTGTCTTTCGCCTTCTGACTTACTGCCAGTTGTGTGATTACCTCCAGACTCATCCATGGTTCTGCAGACTGCATTGTTTCATTTTCTTTTCGTGACTAATATTCCCTGTGTACCCATACCAGTTCTTCTGTGTCCATTCGTCTCTTGATGGACTTTTTGGTTTTTTCCATGTCTTGGCTATTTTAATACTGCCGAAGTGCAGTTTTGCCTGCCTGTGTCTTTATATTTCTGTCTCCCTAGGTTATAGGCCAAGGGGTGGGCTTGCAGGGTCATATGGTATCTCAATGTTTACCTTTTAAAGGCAGCTCCATTCTGTTTTCCTTCGTGGCACTTACCAGTTTACGAGCCACTTAAAGTTGAGGGTATGAATTTCGCCACAACCCCTTCAGGATTTATTGTTTGTATTTTTTTGCTGATGGTCATTCTGACCGGTGTGAGCTGATACCTTTTTGTGGCTGGATTTGCATATGTCTTATAATTCCTTATATGGAGCTTATAGCCATGTACTTTTTGGTTGTTTTTTAAAGAGTGAGTACAGCTTACCTATTCAAATGGTTTCTTGAAGTCTGTGCCATATTTTGAATTCTTTTGGCCATTACCTCCCTCAACACATTTTGTTGGCAGGTGTCATTTATAGCCCTGCAGTCCTTGGGCAGGCATATGAAGTGTCCTTTAGCACAGGTTTTAAAACTGCTGTTGCGGCAAAGGGCCACAGGGCGGCAGGATTTCTACATTCCCCACTGGTTACGAGGGAAAAAGTACCTGCCTGGAAGTAGTGTTCCTTGGTTGTAAATTCGAGTGGATTGTGCACGGATACACCTCCAAAGCTTATGTCTCCTTAACTTAGGTTTGTTTTTTATATTTAATTTATATTTTTTATCGGAGTAATATTCCTTTGTGTCCGTGGACCACTTCTTCTTTGTGCATTCATCTGTTGATGGAAATTTTGGTTGTTCCAAGTCTTGGCTAGGGTACATAGTGCTGCAGTGTACGATTGTCAACCTGTTTCTTTTGATTCTGGTCTTCTCAGGTGATAGGGCCCGTAATGGGCCTACCAGGTCATATGGTGGCTCAATTTTTACCTTTAAACCCACCTCCTTTCTGTTCTCACTATTGGCTGTTCCCAGTTGACATCCCACCAGCAGCTAGAGGGCACACAGGTCTCTACAACCCCTTGAGTATTTATTGTTTAGAGATTTTTGCTTATGATCATTCTGACTGTTGTCAGGTAAAAGTTTTTGTAGGTTGCATTTGCATATCTTTCTTAATTCCTGACGTTGAGCTTTTTCCATGGCCTTTATTGTTAAACAAACAAACAAAAAATAGAACGAAAAAAATGTATAAGTTAAATATGCCTCTTGAAATTGTCTTCTTGAAAGGTTGCCCTGTTTTGAATTTTTTCGTCGATATTTGAACCCAGGATACTTTTTGAGGGCAGGTGTCATTTACAGAGCTGCAATTCTCGTGAATATTAAGTGACCCTTAGCACTGTGTTTAAATCTGCTTTTGCAGGAGACGGTCACAAGGCTGCGGCAGTTCTCCATTCCCAAATCTGGTTAACTAGGGCCAAAGAGCCTTCCTGGGTGTAACGTTCCAACTTGTAAATTAGAATGGAATGTGCCAGCAAAAACCTCCATAAGTTTATGTCTCATTCCTTCTTGTTGGCTTTCTTAATTTAATTTTTATTTGTTATCACAGCAAATTTGATTACAATGTTTTGTTTCTGCTAGGTGTGCAAGGTGTCATTGTTTTACACATATACATATATCTATTCATCTTCGGATCCATTTCCCATGTGGGTTATGACACAATGTTGAGTAGTCTTCTCTCGGTGTTCCGTAGGTCTTTGGTGCTTATATATTTCACATGTGTTGGTATATCTCTGTTTATCCCAATATCCTAATTTATCCAATCCTCACCCCTTTCCATTTGGTTAACCATGCGTTTGTTGATTGAATGTATGATTGCCTTTCTCTCTGAAAAATCTTCATTGGTATCCGTTTTTAGGTAACACCAATAAGTGATATCATAGGATATGTGTCCTTCGCTTTGTGACTTACTTCAAGTTGTGATTACCTGTGGACTCATCTATGGTGCTGCAGCCGGCATTGTTCCATTCTTTTCCTGGGCTAATATTGCACCTGTACACATACCAGTTCTTCGTTTCCATTCATCTGTTGATGGAGTTTTTGCTAGCTTCCATGTCTTGGCTATTGCAATAAGGCTGCAGTGCAGTTTTGCCTGCCTGTGTCTTTCTAATTCTGTCTTCTTAGGTCATATGCCCAGGAGTGTGCCTGCTGAATCCTATGGTACCTCAATGTGTACCTGTTAAAGGCACCTCCATTCGGTTTACATGATTTTCTCTTACCAGTTTAGTCCCTCTCAAAGATGAGGGTACGCATTTCTCCGCAGCCCCTTCAGCATTTATGGCTTGCAGAATTTTTGATGATGGTCATTCTGACCCATGTGAGCTGATACCTTTTTGTGGCTGGCTTTGCATATGTCTTATAATTCCTTATATTGAGCTTATAGGCATGTACTTATACTTTTTGCTTTTTAAAGAGTGAGTCCAGCTTACCTATTCAAATGATTTGTTGAAGTAGGTGCCATATTTTGAATATTTTGGCCATTACCTCCCTCAACCCATTTTGTTGGCAGTTGTCATTTATAGCCCTGCAGTCCTTTTGAATATGAAGTGACCTTTAGCATAGGTTTTAAAGCTGCTGTTGCGGCACACGGCCACAGGGCGGCAGCGTTTCTACATTCCCCACTCTGGTTACTAGGGAAACAGTACCTTTATGAAGTAGTGTTCCTTGGTTGTAAATTAGAGTGGATTGTGCACGGATACACCCCCAAAGCTTATGTCTCCTTCCTTAGGTTTGTTTTTTATATTTAATTTATATTTTTTAATCGGAATAATATTTCTGTGTGTACATGGACCGCTTCTTCCTTGTGGATTCATCTGCTGATGGACATTTTGGTTGTTCCAAGTCTTGGCTAGTGGAAATAGTGCTACAGTGTAGGATTGTCAGCGTGTGTCTTTTGATTCTGGTCTTCTCAGGTGATAGGGCCCGTAATGGGCCCACCAGATCATATGTGAGCTCAATTTTTACCTTTAAACACACCTCCTTTCTTTTCTCACTACTGACTGTTACCATTTGACATCCCACCAGCAGCTAGAGGGTACTCAGTTCTCTAAAACCCCTTGATTATTTATTGTTTAGAGATTTTTTGCTGATGATCATTCTGACTGTGGTCTGGTAAAAGTTTTTGTAGATTGGGTTTGCGTGTCTTTATTAGTTCCTGATGGTGAGCTTTTCCCATGGTCTTTTTTGTTAAACCAAAAAAAAAGAAAAGAGAAAATGTGAGTTAAATATACCTGTTGAAATTGTCTTCTTGAAACCTTGCCCTCTTTTGAATTTTTTGGTCGATTTTCGAGGCCAGGATTTTTTTTGAGGGCGTGTGTCACTTACAGGCTTGCAATTGTTGTTACTATTTAGTGACCATTACACTGGGTTGAAAGCTGCTGTTGTGGGAAACGGCCACACGGCAGCAGCGTTTCTCCATTCCCAAACTGGATTACTAGGGCAGCAGAGCTTTCCTGGAGGTCGTGTTCCTAGGTTGTAAATTAGAATGGAATGTGCAAGGAAAAAACCCCATCAATTTATGTCTGAGTACATCTTCTTTGTGGTTTTAATTTTTTTAATCAGGGTAATGATTAGAATATTATTTATTCTAGGTGTACACAATCTAGTTCATTTGAACATTATATATATATATATATATATATTTATGTACAGGTCCTCTTCCCATATAAATTAATACAGAGTGTTCAGAACCTTCCTGGAAGTAGGGTTCCTAGGTTGTAAAGTAGAATGGAATGTGCCAGTTAAAACCCCCATAAGTTTATGTCTCATTACTTCTTGTTCATTTTTTTAATTTAATGTTTATTTTTAGTTTTGGTAACCACAAATCTGATTACAATGTTTCATTTGTTCTAGGTGTGGAAGATGTGGTTCTTTTATACATATATCTATTTATCTTCGGATCCATTTCCCCTGTGGGTTATGACACAATGTTGAGTAGTCTTCTCTTGGAATTCCGTAGGTCTTTGGCGATTATATATTTCACATGTGTTTGTATATCTTTGTTAACCCCAGTATTCTAATGTATCCAATCCTCACACCTTTTCATTTGGTTAACCATAAGTTTCTTTAATGAATCTGTGATTGCCTTTCTTCGTGGAAATATCTTCAAGGGTATCAATTTTTAGGTAACACCTATAAGTGATACCATAGGATATGTGTCTTTCGCTTTCTGAGTTACTTCAAGTTGTGTGAGTACCTGTAGACTCATCTATGGTGCTGCAAACGATGTTGTTTCCGTTTTTTCCTTGGCTAATATTCCATCTGTACATGTACCAGTTCTTCTTTGGCCATTCATCTTTTGAAGGACTTTTTGGTTGTTTTCATGTCTTGTCTATTGTAATACTGCTACAGTGCACTATTGCCTGCCTGTGTCATTCAATTCTGTCTTCCTAGATCATAGGCCCAGGATTGGGCCCGCTGAATCATATGGTAGCTCAAAATTTACCTTTTAAAGACACCTTTTTCTGTTTTTATTAGTGGCTGTTACCAGTTTACATCCCACTTAAAGTTGAGAGTATGCATTTCTCCACAACCCCTTCGGCATTTATTGTTTGTAGTTGTTTTGCTGATGGTCATTCTCACTGGAATGCGCTGATACCTTTTTGTGGTTGAATTTGCATGCGTCTAATAATTCCTTATATTGAGATATTAGCCATATGCTTTCTCTTTCTTTTTAAAGAGTCGAACTTACAGTTTCAAATTGTTTTCATGTAGTATGTGCCACATTTTGAATTTTTTTGGCGATTACCTCCCTCAAGACATTAAAACAAACAAACAAAAAGACATTTAGACGGCAGGTGTCATTTGCCGCCCCGAAGTTCTTGTGGATATGAAGTGAGCATTAGCACAGCTTTTAAAGCTGCTGTTGTGGGTAACAGCCACAGGGCGGTAGCATTTCGACATTACACACTCTGGTTCCTAGGGAAACAGAATCTTCCTGAAAGTTGTGTTTCTCGGTTTTACATTAGAGTGGAATGTGCCCGGATAAACCTCCAAAAGCTTATGTCTCCTTCCTTATGTCTGTTTATAAAATTTAATTTATATTTTTTCTCAGAGTAATATTCCATTGTGTATATGGACCACTTCTTCTTTGTGCATTCATCTGTTGATGGACATTTTGGTTGCTTCCAAGTCTTGGCTGTGGTAAATATTGCTGCAAGGCAGGATTGCTAGCCTGTGTCTTTTTGATTCTCGTCTTCTCAGGTGATAGGCCCAGCAGTGGGCCTGCTGGATTGAATCGTAGCTCCATGTTTACCTTGTGAAGGCTCCTCCATTCTGTTTTCATTGATGGCTCTTACCAGTTTACATCCCACTTAGAGCTGAGGGTACGCAATTCTCCACAACCCCTTTGGCATTTATTGTTTGCAGAACTTTTGCTGATGGTCATTCGGATACATTTCTCTAGGCTGGATTTGCATGTCTTTAATAATTCCTAATGTTGAGCGTTCTGCCACGCCTTTGTTGTTGTTGTTGTTGTTTAAAAACAAAAGAAAAAAAGTGTGAGTAAAATATACCTGTTGAAATTGTCGTGTTGAAATGTTGCCCTGTTTTGAATTTCTGGGTCTATTTTCGATCCCAGGACTTTTTTTTGATGGCAGGTGTCATTTACAGGTCTGCAATTATTGTGAATATTAAGTGACCATTATCCCTGGGTTAACAGCTGCTGTTGCAGGATACGGTCACAAGGCTGCAGCATTTCTCCATGCCCAAATCTGGTTACTAGGGCAACAGAGCCTTCCTGGAAGTCCTGTTCCTAGGTTGTAAATTAGAATGGAATGTGCCAGGAAAAACCCCCATAAGTTTGTCTCATTACGTCTTGTCCGTTTTGTAAATTTAAATTTTATTTGTTATCACAGCAAATTTGATTAGAATGTTTTGTTTGTTCTAGGTGTGCAAGATGTGGTTTTCTTACACATATACATATATCTATTCATCTTCGGATCCCTACCCAATGTAGGTTATGACACAGTGTTGAGTAGTCTTCTCTCGGAATTCCGTAGGTCTTTGGTGATTATATATTTCACCTGTGTTTGTATATCTCTGTTAACCCCAATATCCTAATGTATCCAATCTTCACAACTTTCCAATTGGTTATCCAAAAGTTTAAGAAATCTGTGATTGCCTTTCTCTGTGGAAATACCTTCATTGGTATCAATTTTTAGGTAACACCTGTAATTGATATAATAGGGTATGTGTCTTTCGCCTTCTGACTTACTGCCAGTTGTGTGATTACCTCCAGACTCATCCATGGTTCTGCAGACTGCATTGTTTCATTTTCTTTTCGTGACTAATATTCCCTGTGTACCCATACCAGTTCTTCTGTGTCCATTCGTCTCTTGATGGACTTTTTGGTTTTTTCCATGTCTTGGCTATTTTAATACTGCCGAAGTGCAGTTTTGCCTGCCTGTGTCTTTATATTTCTGTCTCCCTAGGTTATAGGCCAAGGGGTGGGCTTGCAGGGTCATATGGTATCTCAATGTTTACCTTTTAAAGGCAGCTCCATTCTGTTTTCCTTCGTGGCACTTACCAGTTTACGAGCCACTTAAAGTTGAGGGTATGAATTTCGCCACAACCCCTTCAGGATTTATTGTTTGTATTTTTTTGCTGATGGTCATTCTGACCGGTGTGAGCTGATACCTTTTTGTGGCTGGATTTGCATATGTCTTATAATTCCTTATATGGAGCTTATAGCCATGTACTTTTTGGTTGTTTTTTAAAGAGTGAGTACAGCTTACCTATTCAAATGGTTTCTTGAAGTCTGTGCCATATTTTGAATTCTTTTGGCCATTACCTCCCTCAACACATTTTGTTGGCAGGTGTCATTTATAGCCCTGCAGTCCTTGGGCAGGCATATGAAGTGTCCTTTAGCACAGGTTTTAAAACTGCTGTTGCGGCAAAGGGCCACAGGGCGGCAGGATTTCTACATTCCCCACTGGTTACGAGGGAAAAAGTACCTGCCTGGAAGTAGTGTTCCTTGGTTGTAAATTCGAGTGGATTGTGCACGGATACACCTCCAAAGCTTATGTCTCCTTAACTTAGGTTTGTTTTTTATATTTAATTTATATTTTTTATCGGAGTAATATTCCTTTGTGTCCGTGGACCACTTCTTCTTTGTGCATTCATCTGTTGATGGAAATTTTGGTTGTTCCAAGTCTTGGCTAGGGTACATAGTGCTGCAGTGTACGATTGTCAACCTGTTTCTTTTGATTCTGGTCTTCTCAGGTGATAGGGCCCGTAATGGGCCTACCAGGTCATATGGTGGCTCAATTTTTACCTTTAAACCCACCTCCTTTCTGTTCTCACTATTGGCTGTTCCCAGTTGACATCCCACCAGCAGCTAGAGGTCACACAGGTCTCTACAACCCCTTGAGTATTTATTGTTTAGAGATTTTTGCTTATGATCATTCTGACTGTTGTCAGGTAAAAGTTTTTGTAGGTTGCATTTGCATATCTTTCTTAATTCCTGACGTTGAGCTTTTTCCATGGCCTTTATTGTTAAACAAACAAACAAAAAATAGAACGAAAAAAATGTATAAGTTAAATATGCCTCTTGAAATTGTCTTCTTGAAAGGTTGCCCTCTTTTGAATTTTTTCGTCGATATTTGAACCCAGGATACTTTTTGAGGGCAGGTGTCATTTACAGAGCTGCAATTCTCGTGAATATTAAGTGACCCTTAGCACTGTGTTTAAATCTGCTTTTGCAGGAGACGGTCACAAGGCTGCGGCAGTTCTCCATTCCCAAATCTGGTTAACTAGGGCCAAAGAGCCTTCCTGGGTGTAACGTTCCAACTTGTAAATTAGAATGGAATGTGCCAGCAAAAACCTCCATAAGTTTATGTCTCATTCCTTCTTGTTGGCTTTCTTAATTTAATTTTTATTTGTTATCACAGCAAATTTGATTACAATGTTTTGTTTCTGCTAGGTGTGCAAGGTGTCATTGTTTTACACATATACATATATCTATTCATCTTCGGATCCATTTCCCATGTGGGTTATGACACAATGTTGAGTAGTCTTCTCTCGGTGTTCCGTAGGTCTTTGGTGCTTATATATTTCACATGTGTTGGTATATCTCTGTTTATCCCAATATCCTAATTTATCCAATCCTCACCCCTTTCCATTTGGTTAACCATGCGTTTGTTGATTGAATGTATGATTGCCTTTCTCTCTGAAAAATCTTCATTGGTATCCGTTTTTAGGTAACACCAATAAGTGATATCATAGGATATGTGTCCTTCGCTTTGTGACTTACTTCAAGTTGTGATTACCTGTGGACTCATCTATGGTGCTGCAGCCGGCATTGTTCCATTCTTTTCCTGGGCTAATATTGCACCTGTACACATACCAGTTCTTCGTTTCCATTCATCTGTTGATGGAGTTTTTGCTAGCTTCCATGTCTTGGCTATTGCAATAAGGCTGCAGTGCAGTTTTGCCTGCCTGTGTCTTTCTAATTCTGTCTTCTTAGGTCATATGCCCAGGAGTGTGCCTGCTGAATCCTATGGTACCTCAATGTGTACCTGTTAAAGGCACCTCCATTCGGTTTACATGATTTTCTCTTACCAGTTTAGTCCCTCTCAAAGATGAGGGTACGCATTTCTCCGCAGCCCCTTCAGCATTTATGGCTTGCAGAATTTTTGATGATGGTCATTCTGACCCATGTGAGCTGATACCTTTTTGTGGCTGGCTTTGCATATGTCTTATAATTCCTTATATTGAGCTTATAGGCATGTACTTATACTTTTTGCTTTTTAAAGAGTGAGTCCAGCTTACCTATTCAAATGATTTGTTGAAGTAGGTGCCATATTTTGAATATTTTGGCCATTACCTCCCTCAACCCATTTTGTTGGCAGTTGTCATTTATAGCCCTGCAGTCCTTTTGAATATGAAGTGACCTTTAGCATAGGTTTTAAAGCTGCTGTTGCGGCACACGGCCACAGGGCGGCAGCGTTTCTACATTCCCCACTCTGGTTACTAGGGAAACAGTACCTTTATGAAGTAGTGTTCCTTGGTTGTAAATTAGAGTGGATTGTGCACGGATACACCCCCAAAGCTTATGTCTCCTTCCTTAGGTTTGTTTTTTATATTTAATTTATATTTTTTAATCGGAATAATATTTCTGTGTGTACATGGACCGCTTCTTCCTTGTGGATTCATCTGCTGATGGACATTTTGGTTGTTCCAAGTCTTGGCTAGTGGAAATAGTGCTACAGTGTAGGATTGTCAGCGTGTGTCTTTTGATTCTGGTCTTCTCAGGTGATAGGGCCCGTAATGGGCCCACCAGATCATATGTGAGCTCAATTTTTACCTTTAAACACACCTCCTTTCTTTTCTCACTACTGACTGTTACCATTTGACATCCCACCAGCAGCTAGAGGGTACTCAGTTCTCTAAAACCCCTTGGTTATTTATTGTTTAGAGATTTTTTGCTGATGATCATTCTGACTGTGGTCTGGTAAAAGTTTTTGTAGATTGGGTTTGCGTGTCTTTATTAGTTCCTGATGGTGAGCTTTTCCCATGGTCTTTTTTGTTAAACCAAAAAAAAAGAAAAGAGAAAATGTGAGTTAAATATACCTCTTGAAATTGTCTTCTTGAAACCTTGCCCTCTTTTGAATTTTTTGGTCGATTTTCGAGGCCAGGATTTTTTTTGAGGGCGTGTGTCACTTACAGGCTTGCAATTGTTGTTACTATTTAGTGACCATTACACTGGGTTGAAAGCTGCTGTTGTGGGAAACGGCCACACGGCAGCAGCGTTTCTCCATTCCCAAACTGGATTACTAGGGCAGCAGAGCTTTCCTGGAGGTCGTGTTCCTAGGTTGTAAATTAGAATGGAATGTGCAAGGAAAAAACCCCATCAATTTATGTCTGAGTACATCTTCTTTGTGGTTTTAATTTTTTTAATCAGGGTAATGATTAGAATATTATTTATTCTAGGTGTACACAATCTAGTTCATTTGAACATTATATATATATATATATATATATATTTATGTACAGGTCCTCTTCCCATATAAATTAATACAGAGTGTTCAGAACCTTCCTGGAAGTAGGGTTCCTAGGTTGTAAAGTAGAATGGAATGTGCCAGTTAAAACCCCCATAAGTTTATGTCTCATTACTTCTTGTTCATTTTTTTAATTTAATGTTTATTTTTAGTTTTGGTAACCACAAATCTGATTACAATGTTTCATTTGTTCTAGGTGTGGAAGATGTGGTTCTTTTATACATATATCTATTTATCTTCGGATCCATTTCCCCTGTGGGTTATGACACAATGTTGAGTAGTCTTCTCTTGGAATTCCGTAGGTCTTTGGCGATTATATATTTCACATGTGTTTGTATATCTTTGTTAACCCCAGTATTCTAATGTATCCAATCCTCACACCTTTTCATTTGGTTAACCATAAGTTTCTTTAATGAATCTGTGATTGCCTTTCTTCGTGGAAATATCTTCAAGGGTATCAATTTTTAGGTAACACCTATAAGTGATACCATAGGATATGTGTCTTTCGCTTTCTGAGTTACTTCAAGTTGTGTGAGTACCTGTAGACTCATCTATGGTGCTGCAAACGATGTTGTTTCCGTTTTTTCCTTGGCTAATATTCCATCTGTACATGTACCAGTTCTTCTTTGGCCATTCATCTTTTGAAGGACTTTGTGGTTGTTTTCATGTCTTGTCTATTGTAATACTGCTACAGTGCACTGTTGCCTGCCTGTGTCATTCAATTCTGTCTTCCTAGATCATAGGCCCAGGATTGGGCCCGCTGAATCATATGGTAGCTCAAAATTTACCTTTTAAAGACACCTTTTTCTGTTTTTATTAGTGGCTGTTACCAGTTTACATCCCACTTAAAGTTGAGAGTATGCATTTCTCCACAACCCCTTCGGCATTTATTGTTTGTAGTTGTTTTGCTGATGGTCATTCTCACTGGAATGCGCTGATACCTTTTTGTGGTTGAATTTGCATGCGTCTAATAATTCCTTATATTGAGATATTAGCCATATGCTTTCTCTTTCTTTTTAAAGAGTCGAACTTACAGTTTCAAATTGTTTTCATGTAGTATGTGCCACATTTTGAATTTTTTTGGCGATTACCTCCCTCAAGACATTAAAACAAACAAACAAAAAGACATTTAGACGGCAGGTGTCATTTGCCGCCCCGAAGTTCTTGTGGATATGAAGTGAGCATTAGCACAGCTTTTAAAGCTGCTGTTGTGGGTAACAGCCACAGGGCGGTAGCATTTCGACATTACACACTCTGGTTCCTAGGGAAACAGAATCTTCCTGAAAGTTGTGTTTCTCGGTTTTACATTAGAGTGGAATGTGCCCGGATAAACCTCCAAAAGCTTATGTCTCCTTCCTTATGTCTGTTTATAAAATTTAATTTATATTTTTTCTCAGAGTAATATTCCATTGTGTATATGGACCACTTCTTCTTTGTGCATTCATCTGTTGATGGACATTTTGGTTGCTTCCAAGTCTTGGCTGTGGTAAATATTGCTGCAAGGCAGGATTGCTAGCCTGTGTCTTTTTGATTCTCGTCTTCTCAGGTGATAGGCCCAGCAGTGGGCCTGCTGGATTGAATCGTAGCTCCATGTTTACCTTGTGAAGGCTCCTCCATTCTGTTTTCATTGATGGCTCTTACCAGTTTACATCCCACTTAGAGCTGAGGGTACGCAATTCTCCACAACCCCTTTGGCATTTATTGTTTGCAGAACTTTTGCTGATGGTCATTCGGATACATTTCTCTAGGCTGGATTTGCATGTCTTTAATAATTCCTAATGTTGAGCGTTCTGCCACGCCTTTGTTGTTGTTGTTGTTGTTTAAAAACAAAAGAAAAAAAGTGTGAGTAAAATATACCTGTTGAAATTGTCGTGTTGAAATGTTGCCCTGTTTTGAATTTCTGGGTCTATTTTCGATCCCAGGACTTTTTTTTGATGGCAGGTGTCATTTACAGGTCTGCAATTATTGTGAATATTAAGTGACCATTATCCCTGGGTTAACAGCTGCTGTTGCAGGATACGGTCACAAGGCTGCAGCATTTCTCCATGCCCAAATCTGGTTACTAGGGCAACAGAGCCTTCCTGGAAGTCCTGTTCCTAGGTTGTAAATTAGAATGGAATGTGCCAGGAAAAACCCCCATAAGTTTGTCTCATTACGTCTTGTCCGTTTTGTAAATTTAAATTTTATTTGTTATCACAGCAAATTTGATTAGAATGTTTTGTTTGTTCTAGGTGTGCAAGATGTGGTTTTCTTACACATATACATATATCTATTCATCTTCGGATCCCTACCCAATGTAGGTTATGACACAGTGTTGAGTAGTCTTCTCTCGGAATTCCGTAGGTCTTTGGTGATTATATATTTCACCTGTGTTTGTATATCTCTGTTAACCCCAATATCCTAATGTATCCAATCTTCACAACTTTCCAATTGGTTATCCAAAAGTTTAAGAAATCTGTGATTGCCTTTCTCTGTGGAAATACCTTCATTGGTATCAATTTTTAGGTAACACCTGTAATTGATATAATAGGGTATGTGTCTTTCGCCTTCTGACTTACTGCCAGTTGTGTGATTACCTCCAGACTCATCCATGGTTCTGCAGACTGCATTGTTTCATTTTCTTTTCGTGACTAATATTCCCTGTGTACCCATACCAGTTCTTCTGTGTCCATTCGTCTCTTGATGGACTTTTTGGTTTTTTCCATGTCTTGGCTATTTTAATACTGCCGAAGTGCAGTTTTGCCTGCCTGTGTCTTTATATTTCTGTCTCCCTAGGTTATAGGCCAAGGGGTGGGCTTGCAGGGTCATATGGTATCTCAATGTTTACCTTTTAAAGGCAGCTCCATTCTGTTTTCCTTCGTGGCACTTACCAGTTTACGAGCCACTTAAAGTTGAGGGTATGAATTTCGCCACAACCCCTTCAGGATTTATTGTTTGTATTTTTTTGCTGATGGTCATTCTGACCGGTGTGAGCTGATACCTTTTTGTGGCTGGATTTGCATATGTCTTATAATTCCTTATATGGAGCTTATAGCCATGTACTTTTTGGTTGTTTTTTAAAGAGTGAGTACAGCTTACCTATTCAAATGGTTTCTTGAAGTCTGTGCCATATTTTGAATTCTTTTGGCCATTACCTCCCTCAACACATTTTGTTGGCAGGTGTCATTTATAGCCCTGCAGTCCTTGGGCAGGCATATGAAGTGTCCTTTAGCACAGGTTTTAAAACTGCTGTTGCGGCAAAGGGCCACAGGGCGGCAGGATTTCTACATTCCCCACTGGTTACGAGGGAAAAAGTACCTGCCTGGAAGTAGTGTTCCTTGGTTGTAAATTCGAGTGGATTGTGCACGGATACACCTCCAAAGCTTATGTCTCCTTAACTTAGGTTTGTTTTTTATATTTAATTTATATTTTTTATCGGAGTAATATTCCTTTGTGTCCGTGGACCACTTCTTCTTTGTGCATTCATCTGTTGATGGAAATTTTGGTTGTTCCAAGTCTTGGCTAGGGTACATAGTGCTGCAGTGTACGATTGTCAACCTGTTTCTTTTGATTCTGGTCTTCTCAGGTGATAGGGCCCGTAATGGGCCTACCAGGTCATATGGTGGCTCAATTTTTACCTTTAAACCCACCTCCTTTCTGTTCTCACTATTGGCTGTTCCCAGTTGACATCCCACCAGCAGCTAGAGGGCACACAGGTCTCTACAACCCCTTGAGTATTTATTGTTTAGAGATTTTTGCTTATGATCATTCTGACTGTTGTCAGGTAAAAGTTTTTGTAGGTTGCATTTGCATATCTTTCTTAATTCCTGACGTTGAGCTTTTTCCATGGCCTTTATTGTTAAACAAACAAACAAAAAATAGAACGAAAAAAATGTATAAGTTAAATATGCCTCTTGAAATTGTCTTCTTGAAAGGTTGCCCTCTTTTGAATTTTTTCGTCGATATTTGAACCCAGGATACTTTTTGAGGGCAGGTGTCATTTACAGAGCTGCAATTCTCGTGAATATTAAGTGACCCTTAGCACTGTGTTTAAATCTGCTTTTGCAGGAGACGGTCACAAGGCTGCGGCAGTTCTCCATTCCCAAATCTGGTTAACTAGGGCCAAAGAGCCTTCCTGGGTGTAACGTTCCAACTTGTAAATTAGAATGGAATGTGCCAGCAAAAACCTCCATAAGTTTATGTCTCATTCCTTCTTGTTGGCTTTCTTAATTTAATTTTTAATTGTTATCACAGCAAATTTGATTACAATGTTTTGTTTCTGCTAGGTGTGCAAGGTGTCATTGTTTTACACATATACATATATCTATTCATCTTCGGATCCATTTCCCATGTGGGTTATGACACAATGTTGAGTAGTCTTCTCTCGGTGTTCCGTAGGTCTTTGGTGCTTATATATTTCACATGTGTTGGTATATCTCTGTTTATCCCAATATCCTAATTTATCCAATCCTCACCCCTTTCCATTTGGTTAACCATGCATTTGTTGATTGAATGTATGATTGCCTTTCTCTCTGAAAAATCTTCATTGGTATCCGTTTTTAGGTAACACCAATAAGTGATATCATAGGATATGTGTCCTTCGCTTTGTGACTTACTTCAAGTTGTGATTACCTGTGGACTCATCTATGGTGCTGCAGCCGTCATTGTTCCATTCTTTTCCTGGGCTAATATTGCACCTGTACATATACCAGTTCTTCGTTTCCATTCATCTGTTGATGGAGTTTTTGCTAGCTTCCATGTCTTGGCTATTGCAATAAGGCTGCAGTGCAGTTTTGCCTGCCTGTGTCTTTCTAATTCTGTCTTCTTAGGTCATATGCCCAGGAGTGTGCCTGCTGAATCCTATGGTACCTCAATGTGTACCTGTTAAAGGCACCTCCATTCGGTTTACATGATTTTCTCTTACCAGTTTAGTCCCTCTCAAAGATGAGGGTACGCATTTCTCCGCAGCCCCTTCAGCATTTATGGCTTGCAGAATTTTTGATGATGGTCATTCTGACCCATGTGAGCTGATACCTTTTTGTGGCTGGATTTGCATATGTCTTATAATTCCTTATATTGAGCTTATAGGCATGTACTTATACTTTTTGTTTTTTAAAGAGTGAGTCCAGCTTAGCTATTCAAATGATTTGTTGAAGTAGGTGCCATATTTTGAATATTTTGGCCATTACCTCCCTCAACCCATTTTGTTGGCAGGTGTCATTTATAGCCCTGCAGTCCTTTTGAATATGAAGTGACCTTTAGCATAGGTTTTAAAGCTGCTGTTGCGGCACACGGCCACAGGGCGGCAGCGTTTCTACATTCCCCACTCTGGTTACTAGGGAAACAGTACCTTTATGAAGTAGTGTTCCTTGGTTGTAAATTAGAGTGGATTGTGCACGGATACACCCCCAAAGCTTATGTCTCCTTCCTTAGGTTTGTTTTTTATATTTAATTTATATTTTTTAATCGGAATAATATTCCTGTGTGTACATGGACCGCTTCTTCCTTGTGGATTCATCTGCTGATGGACATTTTGGTTGTTCCAAGTCTTGGCTAGTGGAAATAGTGCTACAGTGTAGGATTGTCAGCGTGTGTCTTTTGATTCTGGTCTTCTCAGGTGATAGGGCCCGTAATGGGCCCACCAGATCATATGTGAGCTCAATTTTTACCTTTAAACACACCTCCTTTCTTTTCTCACTACTGACTGTTACCATTTGACATCCCACCAGCAGCTAGAGGGTACTCAGTTCTCTAAAACCCCTTGATTATTTATTGTTTAGAGATTTTTTGCTGATGATCATTCTGACTGTGGTCTGGTAAAAGTTTTTGTAGATTGGGTTTGCGTGTCTTTATTAGTTCCTGATGGTGAGCTTTTCCCATGGTCTTTTTTGTTAAACCAAAAAAAAAGAAAAGAGAAAATGTGAGTTAAATATACCTCTTGAAATTGTCTTCTTGAAACCTTGCCCTCTTTTGAATTTTTTGGTCGATTTTCGAGGCCAGGATTTTTTTTGAGGGCGTGTGTCACTTACAGGCTTGCAATTGTTGTTACTATTTAGTGACCATTACACTGGGTTGAAAGCTGCTGTTGTGGGAAACGGCCACACGGCAGCAGCGTTTCTCCATTCCCAAACTGGATTACTAGGGCAGCAGAGCTTTCCTGGAGGTCGTGTTCCTAGGTTGTAAATTAGAATGGAATGTGCAAGGAAAAAACCCCATCAATTTATGTCTGAGTACATCTTCTTTGTGGTTTTAATTTTTTTAATCAGGGTAATGATTAGAATATTATTTATTCTAGGTGTACACAATCTAGTTCATTTGAACATTATATATATATATATATATATATATATTTATGTACAGGTCCTCTTCCCATATAAATTAATACAGAGTGTTCAGAACCTTCCTGGAAGTAGGGTTCCTAGGTTGTAAAGTAGAATGGAATGTGCCAGTTAAAACCCCCATAAGTTTATGTCTCATTACTTCTTGTTCATTTTTTTAATTTAATGTTTATTTTTAGTTTTGGTAACCACAAATCTGATTACAATGTTTCATTTGTTCTAGGTGTGGAAGATGTGGTTCTTTTATACATATATCTATTTATCTTCGGATCCATTTCCCCTGTGGGTTATGACACAATGTTGAGTCGTCTTCTCTTGGAATTCCGTAGGTCTTTGGCGATTATATATTTCACATGTGTTTGTATATCTTTGTTAACCCCAGTATTCTAATGTATCCAATCCTCACACCTTTTCATTTGGTTAACCATAAGTTTCTTTAATGAATCTGTGATTGCCTTTCTTCGTGGAAATATCTTCAAGGGTATCAATTTTTAGGTAACACCTATAAGTGATACCATAGGATATGTGTCTTTCGCTTTCTGAGTTACTTCAAGTTGTGTGAGTACCTGTAGACTCATCTATGGTGCTGCAAACGATGTTGTTTCCGTTTTTTCCTTGGCTAATATTCCATCTGTACATGTACCAGTTCTTCTTTGGCCATTCATCTTTTGAAGGACTTTTTGGTTGTTTTCATGTCTTGTCTATTGTAATACTGCTACAGTGCACTATTGCCTGCCTGTGTCATTCAATTGTGTCTTCCTAGATCATAGGCCCAAGGACTGGGCCCGCTGAATCATATGGTAGCTCAAAATTTACCTTTTAAAGACACCTTTTTCTGTTTTTATTAGTGGCTGTTACCAGTTTACATCCCACTTAAAGTTGAGAGTATGCATTTCTCCACAACCCCTTCGGCATTTATTGTTTGTAGTTGTTTTGCTGATGGTCATTCTCACTGGAATGCGCTGATACCTTTTTGTGGTTGAATTTGCATGCGTCTAATAATTCCTTATATTGAGATATTAGCCATATGCTTTCTCTTTCTTTTTAAAGAGTCGAACTTACAGTTTCAAATTGTTTTCATGTAGTATGTGCCACATTTTGAATTTTTTTGGCGATTACCTCCCTCAAGACAGTAAAACAAACAAACAAAAAGACATTTAGACGGCAGGTGTCATTTGCCGCCCCGAAGTTCTTGTGGATATGAAGTGAGCATTAGCACAGCTTTTAAAGCTGCTGTTGTGGGTAACAGCCACAGGGCGGTAGCATTTCGACATTACACACTCTGGTTCCTAGGGAAACAGAATCTTCCTGAAAGTTGTGTTTCTCGGTTTTACATTAGAGTGGAATGTGCCCGGATAAACCTCCAAAAGCTTATGTCTCCTTCCTTATGTCTGTTTATAAAATTTAATTTATATTTTTTCTCAGAGTAATATTCCATTGTGTATATGGACCACTTCTTCTTTGTGCATTCATCTGTTGATGGACATTTTGGTTGCTTCCAAGTCTTGGCTGTGGTAAATATTGCTGCAAGGCAGGATTGCTAGCCTGTGTCTTTTTGATTCTCGTCTTCTCAGGTGATAGGCCCAGCAGTGGGCCTGCTGGATTGAATCGTAGCTCCATGTTTACCTTGTGAAGGCTCCTCCATTCTGTTTTCATTGATGGCTCTTACCAGTTTACATCCCACTTAGAGCTGAGGGTACGCAATTCTCCACAACCCCTTTGGCATTTATTGTTTGCAGAACTTTTGCTGATGGTCATTCGGATACATTTCTCTAGGCTGGATTTGCATGTCTTTAATAATTCCTAATGTTGAGCGTTCTGCCACGCCTTTGTTGTTGTTGTTGTTGTTTAAAAACAAAAGAAAAAAAGTGTGAGTAAAATATACCTGTTGAAATTGTCGTGTTGAAATGTTGCCCTGTTTTGAATTTCTGGGTCTATTTTCGATCCCAGGACTTTTTTTTGATGGCAGGTGTCATTTACAGGTCTGCAATTATTGTGAATATTAAGTGACCATTATCCCTGGGTTAACAGCTGCTGTTGCAGGATACGGTCACAAGGCTGCAGCATTTCTCCATGCCCAAATCTGGTTACTAGGGCAACAGAGCCTTCCTGGAAGTCCTGTTCCTAGGTTGTAAATTAGAATGGAATGTGCCAGGAAAAACCCCCATAAGTTTGTCTCATTACGTCTTGTCCGTTTTGTAAATTTAAATTTTATTTGTTATCACAGCAAATTTGATTAGAATGTTTTGTTTGTTCTAGGTGTGCAAGATGTGGTTTTCTTACACATATACATATATCTATTCATCTTCGGATCCCTACCCAATGTAGGTTATGACACAGTGTTGAGTAGTCTTCTCTCGGAATTCCGTAGGTCTTTGGTGATTATATATTTCACCTGTGTTTGTATATCTCTGTTAACCCCAATATCCTAATGTATCCAATCTTCACAACTTTCCAATTGGTTATCCAAAAGTTTAAGAAATCTGTGATTGCCTTTCTCTGTGGAAATACCTTCATTGGTATCAATTTTTAGGTAACACCTGTAATTGATATAATAGGGTATGTGTCTTTCGCCTTCTGACTTACTGCCAGTTGTGTGATTACCTCCAGACTCATCCATGGTTCTGCAGACTGCATTGTTTCATTTTCTTTTCGTGACTAATATTCCCTGTGTACCCATACCAGTTCTTCTGTGTCCATTCGTCTCTTGATGGACTTTTTGGTTTTTTCCATGTCTTGGCTATTTTAATACTGCCGAAGTGCAGTTTTGCCTGCCTGTGTCTTTATATTTCTGTCTCCCTAGGTTATAGGCCAAGGGGTGGGCTTGCAGGGTCATATGGTATCTCAATGTTTACCTTTTAAAGGCAGCTCCATTCTGTTTTCCTTCGTGGCACTTACCAGTTTACGAGCCACTTAAAGTTGAGGGTATGAATTTCGCCACAACCCCTTCAGGATTTATTGTTTGTATTTTTTTGCTGATGGTCATTCTGACCGGTGTGAGCTGATACCTTTTTGTGGCTGGATTTGCATATGTCTTATAATTCCTTATATGGAGCCTATAGCCATGTACTTTTTGGTTGTTTTTTAAAGAGTGAGTACAGCTTACCTATTCAAATGGTTTCTTGAAGTCTGTGCCATATTTTGAATTCTTTTGGCCATTACCTCCCTCAACACATTTTGTTGGCAGGTGTCATTTATAGCCCTGCAGTCCTTGGGCAGGCATATGAAGTGTCCTTTAGCACAGGTTTTAAAACTGCTGTTGCGGCAAAGGGCCACAGGGCGGCAGGATTTCTACATTCCCCACTGGTTACGAGGGAAAAAGTACCTGCCTGGAAGTAGTGTTCCTTGGTTGTAAATTCGAGTGGATTGTGCACGGATACACCTCCAAAGCTTATGTCTCCTTAACTTAGGTTTGTTTTTTATATTTAATTTATATTTTTTATCGGAGTAATATTCCTTTGTGTCCGTGGACCACTTCTTCTTTGTGCATTCATCTGTTGATGGAAATTTTGGTTGTTCCAAGTCTTGGCTAGGGTACATAGTGCTGCAGTGTACGATTGTCAACCTGTTTCTTTTGATTCTGGTCTTCTCAGGTGATAGGGCCCGTAATGGGCCTACCAGGTCATATGGTGGCTCAATTTTTACCTTTAAACCCACCTCCTTTCTGTTCTCACTATTGGCTGTTCCCAGTTGACATCCCACCAGCAGCTAGAGGTCACACAGGTCTCTACAACCCCTTGAGTATTTATTGTTTAGAGATTTTTGCTTATGATCATTCTGACTGTTGTCAGGTAAAAGTTTTTGTAGGTTGCATTTGCATATCTTTCTTAATTCCTGACGTTGAGCTTTTTCCATGGCCTTTATTGTTAAACAAACAAACAAAAAATAGAACGAAAAAAATGTATAAGTTAAATATGCCTCTTGAAATTGTCTTCTTGAAAGGTTGCCCTCTTTTGAATTTTTTCGTCGATATTTGAACCCAGGATACTTTTTGAGGGCAGGTGTCATTTACAGAGCTGCAATTCTCGTGAATATTAAGTGACCCTTAGCACTGTGTTTAAATCTGCTTTTGCAGGAGACGGTCACAAGGCTGCGGCAGTTCTCCATTCCCAAATCTGGTTAACTAGGGCCAAAGAGCCTTCCTGGGTGTAACGTTCCAACTTGTAAATTAGAATGGAATGTGCCAGCAAAAACCTCCATAAGTTTATGTCTCATTCCTTCTTGTTGGCTTTCTTAATTTAATTTTTATTTGTTATCACAGCAAATTTGATTACAATGTTTTGTTTCTGCTAGGTGTGCAAGGTGTCATTGTTTTACACATATACATATATCTATTCATCTTCGGATCCATTTCCCATGTGGGTTATGACACAATGTTGAGTAGTCTTCTCTCGGTGTTCCGTAGGTCTTTGGTGCTTATATATTTCACATGTGTTGGTATATCTCTGTTTATCCCAATATCCTAATTTATCCAATCCTCACCCCTTTCCATTTGGTTAACCATGCGTTTGTTGATTGAATGTATGATTGCCTTTCTCTCTGAAAAATCTTCATTGGTATCCGTTTTTAGGTAACACCAATAAGTGATATCATAGGATATGTGTCCTTCGCTTTGTGACTTACTTCAAGTTGTGATTACCTGTGGACTCATCTATGGTGCTGCAGCCGGCATTGTTCCATTCTTTTCCTGGGCTAATATTGCACCTGTACACATACCAGTTCTTCGTTTCCATTCATCTGTTGATGGAGTTTTTGCTAGCTTCCATGTCTTGGCTATTGCAATAAGGCTGCAGTGCAGTTTTGCCTGCCTGTGTCTTTCTAATTCTGTCTTCTTAGGTCATATGCCCAGGAGTGTGCCTGCTGAATCCTATGGTACCTCAATGTGTACCTGTTAAAGGCACCTCCATTCGGTTTACATGATTTTCTCTTACCAGTTTAGTCCCTCTCAAAGATGAGGGTACGCATTTCTCCGCAGCCCCTTCAGCATTTATGGCTTGCAGAATTTTTGATGATGGTCATTCTGACCCATGTGAGCTGATACCTTTTTGTGGCTGGCTTTGCATATGTCTTATAATTCCTTATATTGAGCTTATAGGCATGTACTTATACTTTTTGCTTTTTAAAGAGTGAGTCCAGCTTACCTATTCAAATGATTTGTTGAAGTAGGTGCCATATTTTGAATATTTTGGCCATTACCTCCCTCAACCCATTTTGTTGGCAGTTGTCATTTATAGCCCTGCAGTCCTTTTGAATATGAAGTGACCTTTAGCATAGGTTTTAAAGCTGCTGTTGCGGCACACGGCCACAGGGCGGCAGCGTTTCTACATTCCCCACTCTGGTTACTAGGGAAACAGTACCTTTATGAAGTAGTGTTCCTTGGTTGTAAATTAGAGTGGATTGTGCACGGATACACCCCCAAAGCTTATGTCTCCTTCCTTAGGTTTGTTTTTTATATTTAATTTATATTTTTTAATCGGAATAATATTTCTGTGTGTACATGGACCGCTTCTTCCTTGTGGATTCATCTGCTGATGGACATTTTGGTTGTTCCAAGTCTTGGCTAGTGGAAATAGTGCTACAGTGTAGGATTGTCAGCGTGTGTCTTTTGATTCTGGTCTTCTCAGGTGATAGGGCCCGTAATGGGCCCACCAGATCATATGTGAGCTCAATTTTTACCTTTAAACACACCTCCTTTCTTTTCTCACTACTGACTGTTACCATTTGACATCCCACCAGCAGCTAGAGGGTACTCAGTTCTCTAAAACCCCTTGATTATTTATTGTTTAGAGATTTTTTGCTGATGATCATTCTGACTGTGGTCTGGTAAAAGTTTTTGTAGATTGGGTTTGCGTGTCTTTATTAGTTCCTGATGGTGAGCTTTTCCCATGGTCTTTTTTGTTAAACCAAAAAAAAAGAAAAGAGAAAATGTGAGTTAAATATACCTCTTGAAATTGTCTTCTTGAAACCTTGCCCTCTTTTGAATTTTTTGGTCGATTTTCGAGGCCAGGATTTTTTTTGAGGGCGTGTGTCACTTACAGGCTTGCAATTGTTGTTACTATTTAGTGACCATTACACTGGGTTGAAAGCTGCTGTTGTGGGAAACGGCCACACGGCAGCAGCGTTTCTCCATTCCCAAACTGGATTACTAGGGCAGCAGAGCTTTCCTGGAGGTCGTGTTCCTAGGTTGTAAATTAGAATGGAATGTGCAAGGAAAAAACCCCATCAATTTATGTCTGAGTACATCTTCTTTGTGGTTTTAATTTTTTTAATCAGGGTAATGATTAGAATATTATTTATTCTAGGTGTACACAATCTAGTTCATTTGAACCTTATATATATATATATATGTTTATGTACAGGTCCTCTTCCCATATAAATTAATACAGAGTGTTCAGAACCTTCCTGGAAGTAGGGTTCCTAGGTTGTAAAGTAGAATGGAATGTGCCAGTTAAAACCCCCATAAGTTTATGTCTCATTACTTCTTGTTCATTTTTTTAATTTAATGTTTATTTTTAATTTTGGTAACCACAAATCTGATTACAATGTTTCATTTGTTCTAGGTGTGGAAGATGTGGTTCTTTTATACATATATCTATTTATCTTCGGATCCATTTCCCCTGTGGGTTATGACACAATGTTGAGTCGTCTTCTCTTGGAATTCCGTAGGTCTTTGGCGATTATATATTTCACATGTGTTTGTATATCTTTGTTAACCCCAGTATTCTAATGTATCCAATCCTCACACCTTTTCATTTGGTTAACCATAAGTTTCTTTAATGAATCTGTGATTGCCTTTCTTCGTGGAAATATCTTCAAGGGTATCAATTTTTAGGTAACACCTATAAGTGATACCATAGGATATGTGTCTTTCGCTTTCTGAGTTACTTCAAGTTGTGTGAGTACCTGTAGACTCATCTATGGTGCTGCAAACGATGTTGTTTCCGTTTTTTCCTTGGCTAATATTCCATCTGTACATGTACCAGTTCTTCTTTGGCCATTCATCTTTTGAAGGACTTTTTGGTTGTTTTCATGTCTTGTCTATTGTAATACTGCTACAGTGCACTGTTGCCTGCCTGTGTCATTCAATTCTGTCTTCCTAGATCATAGGCCCAGGATTGGGCCCGCTGAATCATATGGTAGCTCAAAATTTACCTTTTAAAGACACCTTTTTCTGTTTTTATTAGTGGCTGTTACCAGTTTACATCCCACTTAAAGTTGAGAGTATGCATTTCTCCACAACCCCTTCGGCATTTATTGTTTGTAGTTGTTTTGCTGATGGTCATTCTCACTGGAATGCGCTGATACCTTTTTGTGGTTGAATTTGCATGCGTCTAATAATTCCTTATATTGAGATATTAGCCATATGCTTTCTCTTTCTTTTTAAAGAGTCGAACTTACAGTTTCAAATTGTTTTCATGTAGTATGTGCCACATTTTGAATTTTTTTGGCGATTACCTCCCTCAAGACATTAAAACAAACAAACAAAAAGACATTTAGACGGCAGGTGTCATTTGCCGCCCCGAAGTTCTTGTGGATATGAAGTGAGCATTAGCACAGCTTTTAAAGCTGCTGTTGTGGGTAACAGCCACAGGGCGGTAGCATTTCGACATTACACACTCTGGTTCCTAGGGAAACAGAATCTTCCTGAAAGTTGTGTTTCTCGGTTTTACATTAGAGTGGAATGTGCCCGGATAAACCTCCAAAAGCTTATGTCTCCTTCCTTATGTCTGTTTATAAAATTTAATTTATATTTTTTCTCAGAGTAATATTCCATTGTGTATATGGACCACTTCTTCTTTGTGCATTCATCTGTTGATGGACATTTTGGTTGCTTCCAAGTCTTGGCTGTGGTAAATATTGCTGCAAGGCAGGATTGCTAGCCTGTGTCTTTTTGATTCTCGTCTTCTCAGGTGATAGGCCCAGCAGTGGGCCTGCTGGATTGAATCGTAGCTCCATGTTTACCTTGTGAAGGCTCCTCCATTCTGTTTTCATTGATGGCTCTTACCAGTTTACATCCCACTTAGAGCTGAGGGTACGCAATTCTCCACAACCCCTTTGGCATTTATTGTTTGCAGAACTTTTGCTGATGGTCATTCGGATACATTTCTCTAGGCTGGATTTGCATGTCTTTAATAATTCCTAATGTTGAGCGTTCTGCCACGCCTTTGTTGTTGTTGTTGTTGTTTAAAAACAAAAGAAAAAAAGTGTGAGTAAAATATACCTGTTGAAATTGTCGTGTTGAAATGTTGCCCTGTTTTGAATTTCTGGGTCTATTTTCGATCCCAGGACTTTTTTTTGATGGCAGGTGTCATTTACAGGTCTGCAATTATTGTGAATATTAAGTGACCATTATCCCTGGGTTAACAGCTGCTGTTGCAGGATACGGTCACAAGGCTGCAGCATTTCTCCATGCCCAAATCTGGTTACTAGGGCAACAGAGCCTTCCTGGAAGTCCTGTTCCTAGGTTGTAAATTAGAATGGAATGTGCCAGGAAAAACCCCCATAAGTTTGTCTCATTACGTCTTGTCCGTTTTGTAAATTTAAATTTTATTTGTTATCACAGCAAATTTGATTAGAATGTTTTGTTTGTTCTAGGTGTGCAAGATGTGGTTTTCTTACACATATACATATATCTATTCATCTTCGGATCCCTACCCAATGTAGGTTATGACACAGTGTTGAGTAGTCTTCTCTCGGAATTCCGTAGGTCTTTGGTGATTATATATTTCACCTGTGTTTGTATATCTCTGTTAACCCCAATATCCTAATGTATCCAATCTTCACAACTTTCCAATTGGTTATCCAAAAGTTTAAGAAATCTGTGATTGCCTTTCTCTGTGGAAATACCTTCATTGGTATCAATTTTTAGGTAACACCTGTAATTGATATAATAGGGTATGTGTCTTTCGCCTTCTGACTTACTGCCAGTTGTGTGATTACCTCCAGACTCATCCATGGTTCTGCAGACTGCATTGTTTCATTTTCTTTTCGTGACTAATATTCCCTGTGTACCCATACCAGTTCTTCTGTGTCCATTCGTCTCTTGATGGACTTTTTGGTTTTTTCCATGTCTTGGCTATTTTAATACTGCCGAAGTGCAGTTTTGCCTGCCTGTGTCTTTATATTTCTGTCTCCCTAGGTTATAGGCCAAGGGGTGGGCTTGCAGGGTCATATGGTATCTCAATGTTTACCTTTTAAAGGCAGCTCCATTCTGTTTTCCTTCGTGGCACTTACCAGTTTACGAGCCACTTAAAGTTGAGGGTATGAATTTCGCCACAACCCCTTCAGGATTTATTGTTTGTATTTTTTTGCTGATGGTCATTCTGACCGGTGTGAGCTGATACCTTTTTGTGGCTGGATTTGCATATGTCTTATAATTCCTTATATGGAGCTTATAGCCATGTACTTTTTGGTTGTTTTTTAAAGAGTGAGTACAGCTTACCTATTCAAATGGTTTCTTGAAGTCTGTGCCATATTTTGAATTCTTTTGGCCATTACCTCCCTCAACACATTTTGTTGGCAGGTGTCATTTATAGCCCTGCAGTCCTTGGGCAGGCATATGAAGTGTCCTTTAGCACAGGTTTTAAAACTGCTGTTGCGGCAAAGGGCCACAGGGCGGCAGGATTTCTACATTCCCCACTGGTTACGAGGGAAAAAGTACCTGCCTGGAAGTAGTGTTCCTTGGTTGTAAATTCGAGTGGATTGTGCACGGATACACCTCCAAAGCTTATGTCTCCTTAACTTAGGTTTGTTTTTTATATTTAATTTATATTTTTTATCGGAGTAATATTCCTTTGTGTCCGTGGACCACTTCTTCTTTGTGCATTCATCTGTTGATGGAAATTTTGGTTGTTCCAAGTCTTGGCTAGGGTACATAGTGCTGCAGTGTACGATTGTCAACCTGTTTCTTTTGATTCTGGTCTTCTCAGGTGATAGGGCCCGTAATGGGCCTACCAGGTCATATGGTGGCTCAATTTTTACCTTTAAACCCACCTCCTTTCTGTTCTCACTATTGGCTGTTCCCAGTTGACATCCCACCAGCAGCTAGAGGGCACACAGGTCTCTACAACCCCTTGAGTATTTATTGTTTAGAGATTTTTGCTTATGATCATTCTGACTGTTGTCAGGTAAAAGTTTTTGTAGGTTGCATTTGCATATCTTAATTCCTGACGTTGAGCTTTTTCCATGGCCTTTATTGTTAAACAAACAAACAAAAAATAGAACGAAAAAAATGTATAAGTTAAATATGCCTCTTGAAATTGTCTTCTTGAAAGGTTGCCCTCTTTTGAATTTTTTCGTCGATATTTGAACCCAGGATACTTTTTGAGGGCAGGTGTCATTTACAGAGCTGCAATTCTCGTGAATATTAAGTGACCCTTAGCACTGTGTTTAAATCTGCTTTTGCAGGAGACGGTCACAAGGCTGCGGCAGTTCTCCATTCCCAAATCTGGTTAACTAGGGCCAAAGAGCCTTCCTGGGTGTAACGTTCCAACTTGTAAATTAGAATGGAATGTGCCAGCAAAAACCTCCATAAGTTTATGTCTCATTCCTTCTTGTTGGCTTTCTTAATTTAATTTTTATTTGTTATCACAGCAAATTTGATTACAATGTTTTGTTTCTGCTAGGTGTGCAAGGTGTCATTGTTTTACACATATACATATATCTATTCATCTTCGGATCCATTTCCCATGTGGGTTATGACACAATGTTGAGTAGTCTTCTCTCGGTGTTCCGTAGGTCTTTGGTGCTTATATATTTCACATGTGTTGGTATATCTCTGTTTATCCCAATATCCTAATTTATCCAATCCTCACCCCTTTCCATTTGGTTAACCATGCGTTTGTTGATTGAATGTATGATTGCCTTTCTCTCTGAAAAATCTTCATTGGTATCCGTTTTTAGGTAACACCAATAAGTGATATCATAGGATATGTGTCCTTCGCTTTGT